>NC_069501.1:553760049-554060049 GCF_027579735.1 Bombina bombina | reverse complement strand
TGAAAATTTGTGACAAACAATTGAGAAAGTGAAAAGAAGAAGGACAAACGAAACCCCCCAAGAAGGGAGGTAAGGAGAAAAAAAAAAAAAAAAAAAAAAAAAACAACAAGTGGGTCAGTAGCTAACCTTCTGACCAGTAAAACTAAAGTGGTGAATCTCTGTGTCTGTTAGTGCTAAGTGATTTATAGCTCCTCAGGCGGAAAGTGAAAAAGTGAAGAGAAAAAAAAAAAAAAAAAGGAAAAAGGAAGCAAAAAGTGAGCACACTAATGTAGTGTAGGGGGAGTCTTATAATATTTGCTCACCAGCTATTATTACAGCTTATTATATACAGGTAGGAAAATTGACTATAAGTTGACTTAAGCTCTTTATACTCTAGGCCCTTGATTCCTTATAGGCAAGTATTGCAATCAAATTACCATCAATATTAGGCCTAAAAGGCTAAGCCTCTACTCAAGGAAAAAAAACAATATTTATCAAGCACAGTCTGGCTTTTTCATAGATTTAGACTATCTTAAAATAGTATATACAATCCTTATAGCAGTTTATATACCAATTGAGTAACACGCTCACTGACACCTCTGAAATAGGTTTACAAAGTAATGAGTCCCTTATATGAGAAATACACAGCTAGCAAAAAGAAATAGAAAAGAAAGGAGAAAAGAAGAAACCATGTAAACAATTCTTGCAGTTCTAAATTCTTTCCTTCCTCTTTTCTGCCATTTTCCCCTTCCCTTCCCTTTCTTTAGAGACCAGGATCTTTATCTTTAACTCTTTTACCAGACATTCAATGTATATGAGACAATATTTAAGATATTAATCATTAGCATCAACATATAGATACAGTTCTATGCAAAATATAACACTTGGTTAAGAAATTTTACTGCAAAGAGCTTTTTAAACTAGAAAACATTTTTCCAATACTATGTGCTCTCTATCTTTAGTGTAGCTGCAGGAGCCTGATTATCCAGAGCAGTTAGTATAGCTTCCTACAACAGATTAGCCTATAGCCAATTTTACACTGAATGCTATCAGATCCACCAATAATTTTAAACTTATATATTTAGAATCAAGTGCTCCCAGCTTGAGCATTTAGCCATTTAAATGACCGGTTTGTAAAAGATCTTCTTCTTGATAAGGAAAGTTCCAGCAATTATTAAGACTTTTTCCTTTTTTGCTTTTCCTGATGTTTAATCTGTGCACCGTCAGTTACACAGTCTTAGGCCTAGATTTAGAGTTCGGCGGTAGCCGTCAAAACCAGCGTTAGAGGCTCCTAACGCTGGTTTTGGCCGCCCGCTGGTATTTGGAGTCAGTGATTAAAGGGTCTAACGCTCACTTTACAGCCGCGACTTTTCCATACCGCAGATCCCCCTACGCCATTTGCGTAGCCTATCTTTTCAATGGGATCTTTCTAACGCTGGTATTTAGAGTCGTTTCTGCAGTGAGCGTTAGAGCTCTAACGACAAGATTCCAGCCGCCTGAAAAAAGCAGGAGTTAAGAGCTTTCTGGCTAACGCCGGTTCATAAAGCTCTTAACTACTGTACCCTAAACTACACTAACACCCATAAACTACCTATGTACCCCTAAACCGAGGTCCCCCCACATCGCCGCCACTCGATTAAAATTTTTAACCCCTAATCTGCCGACCGCCACCTACGTTATACTTATGTACCCCTAATCTGCTGCCCCTAACCCCGCCGACCCCTATATTATATTTATTAACCCCTAACTTGCCCCACACAACGTCGCCGCAAGCTACTTAAAATAATTAACCCCTAATCTTCCGACCGCAAATCGCCGCCACCAACGTTATCCCTATGTACCCCTAATCTTCTGCCCCTAACATCGCCGACCCCTATGTTATATTTATTAACCCCTAATCTGCCCCCCACAACGTCGCCGACACCTACCTACACTTATTAACCCCTAATCTGCCGAGCGGACCTGAGCGCTACTATAATAAAGTTATTAACCCCTAATCCGCCTCACTAACCCTATCATAAATAGTATTAACCCCTAATCTGCCCTCCCTAACATCGCCGACACCTACCTTCAATTATTAACCCCTAATCTGCCGACCGGAGCTCACCGCTATTCTAATAAATGTATTAACCCCTAAAGCTAAGTCTAACCCTAACACTAACACCCCCCTAAGTTAAATATAATTTTTATCTAACGAAATAAATTAACTCTTATTAAATAAATGATTCCTATTTAAAGCTAAATACTTACCTGTAAAATAAATCCTAATATAGCTACAATATAAATTACATTTATATTATAGCTATTTTAGGATTAATATTTATTTTACAGGTAACTTTGTATTTATTTTAACCAGGTACAATAGCTATTAAATAGTTAAGAACTATTTAATAGTTACCTAGTTAAAATAATTACAAATTTACCTGTAAAATAAATCCTAACCTAAGATATAATTAAACCTAACACTACCCTATCAATAAAATAATTAAATAAACTACCTACAATTACCTACAATTAACCTAACACTACACTATCAATAAATTAATTAAACACAATTGCTACAAATAAATACAATTAAATAAACTATCTAAAGTACAAAAAATAAAAAAGAACTAAGTTACAGAAAATAAAAAAATATTTACAAACATAAGAAAAATATTACAACAATTTTAAACTAATTACACCTACTCTAAGCCCCCTAATAAAATAACAAAGACCCCCAAAATAAAAAATTCCCTACCCTATTCTAAATTTAAAAAGTTACAAGCTCTTTTACCTTACCAGCCCTGAACAGGGCCCTTTGCGGGGCATGCCCCAAGAAGTTCAGCTCTTTTGCCTGTAAAAGAAAACATACAATACCCCCCCCCCCAACATTACAACCCACCACCCACATACCCCTAATCTAACCCAAACCCCCCTTAAATAAACCTAACACTAAGCCCCTGATGATCTTCCTACCTTGTCTTCACCATGCCAGGTTCACCGATCCGTCCTGGCTCCAAGATCTTCATCCAACCCAAGCGGGGGTTGGCGATCCATAATCCGGTGCTCCAAAGTCTTCCTCCTATCCGGCAAGAAGAGGACATCCGGACCGGCAAACATCTTCTCCAAGCGGCATCTTCTATGTTCTTCCATCCGATGACGACCGGCTCCATCTTGAAGACCTCCAGCGCGGATCCATCCTCTTCTTCCGACGACTAGACGACGAATGACGGTTCCTTTAAGGGACGTCATCCAAGATGGCGTCCCTCGAATTCCGATTGGCTGATAGGATTCTATCAGCCAATCGGAATTAAGGTAGGAATTTTCTGATTGGCTGATGGAATCAGCCAATCAGAATCAAGTTCAATCCGATTGGCTGATCCAATCAGCCAATCAGATTGAGCTCGCATTCTATTGGCTGTTCCGATCAGCCAATACAATGCGAGCTCAATCTGATTGGCTGATTGGATCAGCCAATCGGATTGAACTTGATTCTGATTGGCTGATTCCATCAGCCAATCAGAAAATTCCTACCTTAATTCCGATTGGCTGATAGAATCCTATCAGCCAATCGGAATTCGAGGGACGCCATCTTGGATGACGTCCCTTAAAGGAACCGTCATTCGTCGTCTAGTCGTCGGAAGAAGAGGATGGATCCGCGCTGGAGGTCTTCAAGATGGAGCCGGTCGTCATCGGATGGAAGAACATAGAAGATGCCGCTTGGAGAAGATGTTTGCCGGTCCGGATGTCCTCTTCTTGCCGGATAGGAGGAAGACTTTGGAGCACCGGATTATGGATCGCCAACCCCCGCTTGGGTTGGATGAAGATCTTGGAGCCAGGACGGATCGGTGAACCTGGCATGGTGAAGACAAGGTAGGAAGATCATCAGGGGCTTAGTGTTAGGTTTATTTAAGGGGGGTTTGGGTTAGATTAGGGGTATGTGGGTGGTGGGTTGTTTTGTTGGGGGGGGGGTATTGTATGTTTTTTTTTACAGGCAAAAGAGCTGAAATTCTTGGGGCATGCCCCGCAAAGGGCCCTGTTCAGGGCTGGTAAGGTAAAAGAGCTTGTAATTTTTGTATTTTAGAATAGGGTAGGGAATTTTTTATTTTGGGGGTCTTTGTTATTTTATTAGGGGGCTTAGAGTAGGTGTAATTAGTTTAAAATTGTTGTAATATTTTTCTTATGTTTGTAAATATTTTTTTATTTTCTGTAACTTAGTTCTTTTTTATTTTTTGTACTTTAGATAGTTTATTTAATTGTATTTATTTGTAGCAATTGTGTTTAATTAATTTATTGATAGTGTAGTGTTAGGTTAATTGTAGGTAATTGTAGGTAGTTTATTTAATTATTTTATTGATAGGGTAGTGTTAGGTTTAATTATAACTTAGGTTAGGATTTATTTTACAGGTAAATTTGTAATTATTTTAACTAGGTAACTATTAAATAGTTCTTAACTATTTAATAGCTATTGTACCTGGTTAAAATAAATACAAAGTTACCTGTAAAATAAATATTAATCCTAAAATAGCTATAATATAAATGTAATTTATATTGTAGCTATATTAGGATTTATTTTACAGGTAAGTATTTAGCTTTAAATAGGAATCATTTATTTAATAAGAGTTAATTTATTTCGTTAGATAAAAATTATATTTAACTTAGGGGGGTGTTAGTGTTAGGGTTAGACTTAGCTTTAGGGGTTAATACATTTATTAGAATAGCGGTGAGCTCCGGTCGGCAGATTAGGGGTTAATAATTGAAGGTAGGTGTCGGCGATGTTAGGGAGGGCAGATTAGGGGTTAATACTATTTATGATAGGGTTAGTGAGGCGGATTAGGGGTTAATAACTTTATTATAGTAGCGCTCAGGTCCGGTCGGCAGATTAGGGGTTAATAAGTGTAGGTAGGTGTCGGCGACGTTGTGGGGGGCAGATTAGGGGTTAATAAATATAACATAGGGGTCGGCGATGTTAGGGCAGCAGATTAGGGGTACATAGGGATAACGTAGGTGGCGGCGGTTTACGGAGCGGCAGATTAGGGGTTAAAAGTGTAATGCAGGGGTCAGCGATAGCGGGGGCGGCAGATTAGGGGTTAATAAGTGTAAGGCTAGGGGTGTTTAGACTCGGGGTACATGTTAGAGTGTTAGGTGCAGACGTAGGAAGTGTTTCCCCATAGGAAACAATGGGGCTGCGTTAGGAGCTGAACGCTGCTTTTTTGCAGGTGTTAGGTTTTTTTTCAGCTCAAACAGCCCCATTGTTTCCTATGGGAGAATCGTGCACGAGCACGTTTTTGAGGCCGGCCGCGTCCGTAAGCAACTCTGGTATCGAGAGTTGTATTTGCGGTAAAAATGCTCTACGCTCCTTTTTTGGAGCCTAACGCAGCATTTGTTTGAACTCTCGATACCAGAGTTAAATTTATGGTGCGGCCAGAAAAAAACCCGCGGAGCGTTAACAGCCCTTTTACCGCCAAACTCCAAATCTAGCCGTTAGTTAGAAAAGTTCCTAAAGAAAGTCACACATGCAGCTCTTATAAACTTTTCCTGTGTTCCTCTCTTCTTATTTTTATTTTCCTTGCTTAGCCATTTTGCAGGCTGTTCTGTAATTCCTTACAGGAAAGAGATAGGCATCAAAGAAATATGGAGAAAAAGCAAGACAGTCACTGTTAGCTAAGTGTATGCCTCTTCACTGGGACCTCTAGATAAGCTGAGGAATGTGCGGTAATACTGAAACCTTTTAGGGCTCTGTGCAACGATATCTCAGTTCAGCTTGTTATTGTGTTTTCATGCCGTGCCCACAGCGTGCCGTGAGAAATTATTACAACAAACTTTAAGGAGGGGTATAATAGGGTATAAGAGGGATATATTCGTGAGTTCTTATAAAGTGTGCAGCTTCACTGGCTTCTCCATAAGAACAAACATGCTTCCACATACACTTTGCGCATATTATGCTACCAGACTTCTATGCAACACTTAACCCTTACCAGCTCCTCTTCCTTTGCTGCTAGCACAGCTAATCTTGACCACAGCAACCTTATTATACACAGGATAGCGTCCTCTCTAACGCTTTTTCCACCCCAGCAGGAAAACAGTAATCAAAGACTGACACCTCAAACTTAGATTATTCACCCAGACTTTAAACTTTGCACTTTGCATACATTAGCCATATTCCAGGAAAAGCAGAAACACACTTATCTTTATAACACCGGACGTGTGCTTGTATTCAGCATGTTTCTCCCCAGCAACATCAATCAGAGAGTGCTGCTTCAGCTACGAAGCTTTTTACAGCAAATGACAGACTTGGCGGAGTATCACTATACTCATGTTCGTACGCCACTTTCAGTATGTGCTTCTCAGCACCGGCACACGGTCTTTAGTGGTGCTCCAAACTGACTTGTAGCGCCTATGCCCGGCTCCAATAGCAGCCAATGGCTTAGAACTGGCGGGTTAGCTTTCCCTCGGTCCGCGCGGCCTAGTCGCGCTCTGCTGCCGTAGATCCCGCCCACCGGAAGTCGTAACTTAGTTCTTTTTTATTTTTTGTACTTTAGATAGTTTATTTAATTGTATTTATTTGTAGCAATTGTGTTTAATTAATTTATTGATAGTGTAGTGTTAGGTTAATTGTAGGTAATTGTAGGTAGTTTATTTAATTATTTTATTGATAGGGTAGTGTTAGGTTTAATTATATCTTAGGTTAGGATTTATTTTACAGGTAAATTTGTTATTATTTTAACTATTTTAGCTATTAAATAGTTCTTAACTATTTAATAGCTATTGTACCTGGTTAAAATAATTACAAAGTTGCCTGTAAAATAAATATTAATCCTAAAATAGCTACAATATAATTATAATTTATATTGTAGCTATATTAGGATTTATTTTACAGGTAAGTATTTATCTTTAAATAGGAATCATTTATTTAATAAGAGTTAATTTATTTCTTTAGATGTAAATTATATTTAAGTTATGGGGGTGTTAGTGTTAGGGTTAGACTTAGCTTTAGGGGTTAATACATTTATTAGAATAGCGGTGAGCTCCGGTCGTCAGATTAGGGGTTAATAATTGAAGTTAGGTGTCGGCGATGTTAGGGAGGGCAGATTAGGGGGTTAATACTATTTATGATAGGGTTAGTGAGGCGGGTTAGGGGTTAATAACTTTATTATAGTAGCGCTCAGGTCCGCTCGGCAGATTAGGGGTTAATAAGTGTAGGCAGGTGTCGGCGACGTTGAGGGGGGCAGATTAGGGGTTAATAAATATAATATAGGGGTCGGCGGTGTTAGGGGTAGCAGATTAGGGGTACATAGGGATAACGTAGGTGGCGGCGCTTTGCGGTCGGAAGATTAGAGGTTAATTATTTTAAGTAGCTGGCGGCGATGTTGTGGGGGGCAGGTTAGGGGTTAATAAATATAATACAGGGGTTGGCGGGGTTAGGGGCAGCAGATTAGGGGTACATAAGTATAACGTAGGTGGCGGTCGGCAGATTAGGGGTTCAAAATTTTAATCGAGTGGCGGTGATGTGGGGGGAGCTCGGTTTAGGGGTACATAGGTAGTTTATGGGTGTTAGTGTACTTTAGGGTACAGTAGTTAAGAGCTTTAAGAACCGGCGTTAGCCAGAAAGCTCTTAACTCCTGCTATTTTCAGGCGGCTGGAATATTGTCGTTAGAGCTCTAACGCTCACTGCAGAAACGACTCTAAATACCGGCGTTAGAAAGATCCCATTAAAAAGATAGGATACGCAAATGGCGTAGGGGGATCTGCGGTATGGAAAAGTCGCGGCTGAAAAGTGAGCGTTAGACCCTTTAATCACTGACTCCAAATACCAGCGGGCGGCCAAAACCAGCGTTAGGAGCCTCTAACGCTGGTTTTGACGGCTACCGCCGAACTCCAAATCTAGGCCTTAGTGTTTGTTTGTATTTTGGTACTTGTATGATGGATGGAAGACCTCTTCTTGCCCCGCTTGGATGAAGACTTCTGCCGGTCTGGATGTCCTCTTCTGCCCCATCGGATGAAGACTTCGGCCCGGCTGGGTGAACACGACTCAAGGTAGGGAGATCTTCAGGGGGGTAGTGTTAGGTTTATTTAAGGGGGGTTTGGGTTAGAGTAGGGGTATGTGGGTGGTGGGTTGTAATGTGGGGGGGGAATTGTGGTTTTTTTTTTTACAGGCAAAAGAGCTGTTTTCTTTGGGGCATGCCCCGCAAAGGGCCCTGTTCAGGGCTGGTAAGGTAATAGAGCTGTTAACTTTTGTAATTTAGTATAGGGTAGGGCATTTTTTTTATTTTGGGGGGCTTTGTTATTTTATTAGGGGGCTTAGATTAGGTGTAATTAGTTTAAAATTCTTGCAATATTTTTTTATTTTTTGTAATTTAGTGGGGGTTTTTTTTTGTAATTTAGTGGGGGGGTTTTGTACTTTAGTTTATTTAATTGTAGATAATTGTAGGTACTTGTAGTTAATTTATTTAATGATAGTGTAGTGTTAGGTTTAATTGTAACTTAGGTTAGGATTTATTTTACAGGTAATTTTGTAATTATTTTAACTAGGTAGCTATTAATTAGTCAATAACTATTTAATAGCTATTGTACCTAGTTAAAATAAATACAAAGTTGCCTGTAAAATAAATATAAATGCTAAAATAGCTACAATGTAACTATTAGTTATATTGCAGCTATATTAGGGTTTATTTTACAGGTAAGTATTTAGTTTTAAATATGATTCATTTATTTAATTAATTAAATGATAGTGTAGTGTTAGGTGTAATTGTAACTTAGGTTAGGATTTATTTTACAGGTAAATTTGTATTTATTTTAGCTAGGTAGTTATTAAATAGTTATTAACTATTTAATAACTATTGTACCTAGTTAAAATAAATACAAAGTTGCCTGTAAAATAAAAATAAATCCTAAAATAGCTACAATGTAACTATTAGTTATATTGCAGCTATCTTAGGGTTTATTTTACAGGTAAGTCTTTAGTTTTAAATAGGATTCATTTATTTAACTATAGTAAACTTATTTCGTTTTATTTAAATTATATTTAAGTTAGGGGGTGTTAGTGTTAGGGTTAGACTTAGGTTTAGGGGTTAATAACCTTATTATAGTAGCGGCGACATTGGGGGCGGGAGATTAGGGGTTAATAATTGTAGGTAGGTGGCGGCGATGTTAGGGAGGGCAGATTAGGGGTTAATAAAATGTATTATAGTGTTTGCGAGGCGGGAGTGCGGCGGTTTAGGGGTTAATACATTTATTATAGTGGCGGCGATTTGCGGTCGGCAGATTAGGGGTTAATACTTGTAGTTAGATTGCGGTGACGTTGGGGGGGGGGCAGATTAGGGGTTAATAACTATAATGTAGGGGTCGGCGGTGTTAGGGACACCAGATTAGGGGTTAATAGCTATAATGTAGGCGGCGGCGATATCGGGTCGGCAGATTAGGGGTTAATACTTGTAGTTAGATTGCGGCGACGTTGGGGGGGGCAGATTAGGGGTTAATAACTATAATGTAGGGGTCGGCGGTGTTAGGGACACCAGATTAGAGGTTAATAGCTATAATGTAGGCGGCGGCGATATCGGGTCGGCAGATTAGGGGTTAATACTTGTAGTTAGATTGCGGCGACGTTGAGGGGGCAGATTAGGGGTTAATAACTATAATGTAGGGGTCGGCGGTGTTAGGGACACCAGATTAGGGGTTAATAGCTATAATGTAGGCGGCGGCGATATCGGGTCAGCAGATTAGGGGTTAATACTTGTAGTTAGATTGCGGCGACGTTGGGGGGGCAGATTAGGGGTTAATAACTATAATGTAGGGGTCGGCGGTGTTAGGGACAGCAGATTAGGGGTTAATAGCTATAATGTAGGCGGCGGCGATATCGGGTCGGCAGATTAGGGGTTAATACTTGTAGTTAGATTGCGGCGACGTTGGGGGGGGGGGCAGATTAGGGGTTAATAACTATAATGTAGGGGTCGGCGGTGTTAGGGACAGCAGATTAGGGGTTAATAGCTATAATGTTGGCGGCGGCGATATCGGGTCGGCAGATTAGGGGTTAATACTTGTAGTTAGATTGCGGCGACGTTGGGGGGGGCAGATTAGGGGTTAATAACTATAATGTAGGGGTCGGCGGTGTTAGGGACAGCAGATTAGGGGTTAATAAAATAATGCAGGTGTCAGCGATAGCGGGGGCGGCAGATTAGGGGTTAATAAGTGTTAGATTAGGGGTGTTTAGAGACTCGGGGTACATGTTAGGGTGTTAGGTGCAGACTTAGTGTTTCCCCATAGGAAACAATGGGGCTGCGGTGTTAGTTTTTTTTCAGCCGAAACTCCCATTGTTTCCTATGGGGAAATGCCGAATTTTACCGAGCTAATTCGGATTTATTCGGAGATACGGCAGCTATTTCGGATTAATTCGGTAGATTCGGAAGTATTTTAATTCGGAAATCCGAATCGATCCGAATCTCCGAATTTACCGAATTTCCGAATAAATCCGAAATGAACCGCACATGTCTACAACTTAGGCAGCGTGTATACTGGTGAGTGAAAGAGGCTGTACACCTCGTGTAGCTCTATGTCTTACCCCACAACTGCGGTAATCCTGGCTCTGTAATATGTGTTGCACCACTTGATAGCTAGTTGTGGGCTATTGCTTATACGTTGCTGGGTCTGACCTCCCTGTTGCGCGCACTAGGTAGATTGCTCCGGTGCGCGGTTAGTTAGTCCAGTGCAGCTCGCCCCCAAACTTGTTTATATCAACTCCTGCTGTACTTATTCAGGCTAAGTTTTGTGGCATTTCATGTGGCCAGTGATGGTTTACTATGCATCTTTGCGGGCTAAGTCACCGGAGCTCACCTAGTGTGCGGCCATCTCCAGTCAGTGCCGGCTCCGCCCCCCTGTGTGGCTGTTTTAGCGTCCCAGGTTTTTGGAAAGGACCTTGACGTGGTACCTGGGCTTGTCCCATTTGGCCAAATGCGGTAACTAATCTTTCCATTTTTGCTTTTAATCTTAGCTGAGAGCTAGTAAGTGAGTGCTGGACTTTCTCTGTCTGTTGTATTAATTTGTTTTGTAATTGGTTCTTGCACACAGACCTGTCTGGGGTTAACTGCCTGTGATTCTGGGGACAGCATAGCTTACTGTATATACAGTATATATATATATATATATATATATAGGTATAGATATATATTATACCAAAAAACATCAGATATATGTAGAAATATGTGTTTATGAATAAATAGAACATATTCTGCTATGTAAAGAACATTGGCATATGACATATTAATATTTTCTTGTCAGCGCACTTGAAAGAATGCTTTTGGTTTTGCACGCAATTAGGGTGTTAGTTTTACCCCACTTTTCTTGCTCCATTGACTTGTATGAGAGAATATGTTAACAAGGTCACAATATTCTAACTTCGGCTTTTTGCATGCGTCGGCTTAGTGCTTTTGTGAAAACTTTTACTTTCAACTTGTTATACGCGTCGCTACCCGACGTGTGCAAAAGCACTTCTAGCGCAGTTAACGCATGAGCGGGAGCGATAAATAGTGATCCCCTCGTAATCTAGCCCAAATTTTTTAATAGTGGGTAGTGAAACAACTTTGCAATGCACTTTCAATATTTATTTTGCCTGCTTTTCCAGTAAGTTTAGTCTAAAAACCATGTCTTTTCACTAGACAAACTGGAGTGCATTCCATGGAATGTAAAACCCTGACCCTCCTACATGCTGCACAGTGATTGGTGGATACTTGGTGGATACATGTAGGCGTTCTTGGAAATGAGAATACAGCACTCAGGAGGCTTTTCAAAGGGGAGTATCTGTTTTTGTACTGTAAAACAATGCATGTTTTGCCTGAAAAATAGAAATTTAAATGTTTATGTTTGTATATTTATTTATATTTCTTTTGTTTTATAATATGATTTATTTCTGATGCATATATAAAAAAATGACTTTCATTTTCCTTTACCTTTTATTAAAACTGACTAGACAATAAAAAAATATATATCACCAAAAAGTGGCTTCCCACCACCACTCTGCCCAGGCACTGTGGCAGCTCCAGCCAGCTCCGCATGCAGCATGCCTAGACCTGCCCATGTTACTTCCATCCGTGACATGCTCGAATCCCACCCATGACACACGTGGAACTGCCCACAACACATCCAGTCTCACCCTCCCAACATGCTCTGCTGACAAATCACAGGTGGGCCTCCTGGAAGTTCCTCCTCAAAAAGAAATTTCAGAAAAGGTCACTGAAAACAGTAAAACAATTCAGTCTGAGACAATTATCCCAATTCAAACCAAAAGTGTGTAGTTGAGGGATTTAATTATTATCCAATGTTATGATCCAAAGTTCATAAATATCTGTATTTTTATTTTATTTATTTATAAAAAAATTTACCAGGGCAGATAGCTCAGCATGCTAAGGCACTATGGCTGAGCTCTGTAGCAACCCAAGGGTTGCAGGTTCAATCCCCGGCGAGGTCCACTTTCATCCTTTCGAGGTCGATAAAATGAGCAGCGCCTTGAGACCCTTATGGGTGATTAGCCGCACTTTACAAGTACCCAATACATACATTGAGATTTCTCTCGTTTTCAAGTATGTTCTGGGTCCACAAAACAATATTAATCTATGCAAAATTTAACATAGAAAAGGTAGGAAATATATAATCAACCATGACAGGTGCATTCTGTTTTGAGATATGCAGAGAGGGACCTCTTAAAGGATTTTAGGCTTGGGGAAGGTTTGAAAGTGTGCGGGAGGTCGTTCCATAATTGTGGTGCTCTGTAGGAAAATCTATGTAGATGATAATATTAAAATGTATGGGCATAGATTACAAGTGGGCCCTCACTCAGAATAGTACACAATCTGGAATAAAAGTCTATGGTAAAACGGAAGTGCAAGCAATCCATTGGTCCCTGAAATTTTGCTATTTATTTAATTAAATTCCCATGTGTGCATGTCTATGTGGGAGAAACAACTAGGCAGGTCTGAAATTATATTAATGAACATCAAACTAACGTCTGTGGGAAGTCAGATCCATTATTATATAATAGCAGGTCATAGTGTAAGTCAATTACATTTCCAAATAATTTATCAGGTCAAAGGACCAAGATGCGGCAATGATATAGTATTATTGCTAAAATAGCATAAGGTGTTTTTGATATTTAAACTTGATACTTCAAGAGAATGCATAGGGAGATAGAATGGCCTCTGTTTCTGTAAGTGGTTAGTGAGATAACTTTGGAAAATTCTGTTATACATATTCTTCTAAAACTTTGTTTGTATAATCTTTTGTATGAAACTTGTTGACCGTATAGTTGGTAATTATTGTAATTCTTATTTATGTGTACTTACTATCTTTTTAACTTTTGTGTTTGTATATAGGTCAAGTAAAGGTCATCTGTCTTTCATATTTTTTCCTATCCAGTGTTGGCTAGTAGGGGTTAAGATAATGAAAATGGTATTCACTAATTAAGGGAGTTTGATGATATAATAGAGAAAAACTTTTATTATTATTGACCTTCTGCTATGCTCATAACTTATGTCCAGCTTATATTTATATTCCAATAACAGACTGAACCAAGTGTTATTCCACTAGGAAAATTGGTTACAACAGAATAAGCAACGTTTCAAAGTGAGCAGTGGTTAAAGGGACAGTTCACCCAAAAATTTCTTACATTTAAATTGTTCCCAATGATCCATTTTACCTGCTGGAGTGTATATAATTGTTTACAAGTAGCTCCTTCACCCCTATTTTGGCCCTTGAAATAGCTGATTTAGCTTGCGGTTTCCCACCTATACTGGGAGTTTTGATACTGGTGTATCAGCTATTGAAAAGCCTAAGTAAACACAGCCAGCAAAAGAAATTAAACTCACAGTGGGGTGCAGGATAGTTAAGTAATAAAATGATAATTTTCCATTGTTCTCTCTATGTATTGAGCTTTAGTTTTCCAGACAAATATAAGATAAAGAAGCAAGTGTGTGTACACAAAGTGATAACATAATGAGATATGATATTGCCTGAAGTTCAACCTATTGTAATAGGCTGTGGTTTAAAAACACAAAACCAACTAGTTCATATACACAAATAAACCTGAAAATGCAAATTCTCATACATTTTATACTCTGCAGCTGGTATAACAAGTCATTGAAAATACATTAATATAAAAACAATTTTACAGTGTACTGTCCCTTTAAAGAACAGTTGCGCTGGAGTGAGAGCGGAATGGCCGCATAAAGTTGAAGCTCCAGACAGCCAAGTAAGCTGAAAGGCGTTTTTGAGCAGATAGCCTCATGTGAGCAGGCTATAAGAGGATCGGAGGTGAGCCCAGAAGGTCAGAGCAGAGTGAGACCTGCGGCGGAGTACCGCACATAAGACCCGGCAGGGAAACAGATCAAGAAGTGAAACAGATACAAGGAGACAGCGGCCATGATAAAAGGCCACGTGGCGACCTGATTCAACTATCTGCTTGTAAAGCGGTGCCGGACTAAGCCGAAAGGGGAAGAAGTGAGTAGCGGTGACTACCGCAAGTTAGTGGCGATGTTTGCCTGAGAGGGAGCGGGTGCCCACACGTGGGGCCACACAGTAAGGGCTACTTTGATTAGCGGTAAACACCGCAAAGGTTATGGGTGACCTCGCTGCAGACGGATGTTTACAGGGAGACCTGCATCTAGTATGGAAGGGCGGCAGCTGCTAAGAACCAGCAGGGAGAACACTGAGGAATAATGTAAAGGGACTGCAGGGAGCAAAGTGAACAAATTTGACACTTCTCATCAGTGAGTACTAGGAAGAAACACAAAACAATGAATGTGACACTAAATATCTGAAGAGGGCCAGAAGAGGGACTGTACACTACTTTGACTGCCTGCAGTAGACAGGAGGAGCTGATATATATGTTTGCTTTATTTTGAACGACACTGAGTGTGATAACAAGGGGCACTAAAGCGATTAAAAGATTGTTGTAGGTGTAATAGCTGGAATCTACAAAAGAGGGATTTTGCCAGACTTCTGGGGAGCCGTGATAATGACCTCCAAAAGGAATATTAAAGCAACACCTGTTACCAAGCAGTCTACGGCGCCCATCTTTTTCAAAGCTAACAGAGGGGAGAAATCGCCAGAACAACATTCACCTCAATCAGACAGAGATGGAGAGAGTGACACAAACCCCCACGGGGGAGCGGGTCACCACGAACCCCTAACCAGAGCTGACCTGAAACAACTGGTGTCAAAACAAGACATTTCAACAAATTTTGAGAAACTTCTTGAGAAAATTGAAACACTCCAGAACACGGTCACTAGTAGTCTGACGGAGCTTAAGCAGGAAGTGGGTGAATTAGGCTCTAGAGTGGACTCTCTTGAAGAAAGCGGAGAAGCACTAGTGGAAGGCCTGAATGATATTACAACTCAAACGACAGCTCAGCAGAAAGAATTGGATGATATACACGACAAACTCGAAGATCTCGAAAACCGCAGCCGCCGCTGCAATATACGCCTGAAAGGTGTCCCTGAATCGGTGACCCCAAAAGATCTAAATATGTATCTACTCAATCTATTCCAAGGTATTACAGGGGTTGGAGATGAAGAAAAATTCCAAATTGAAAGGGCTCACAGGGCACTCAGGCCGAAACCTAAAGGTGATGACCCGCCTAGGGATATTATAATTCGGATGCTCAGGTTCCAAGAAAAAGAGGAAATAATGGCGGCGGCACGCAGAAACCCGACATATAAGCATCAGGGCAATATAGTCCAGTTCTTTCAGGACTTATGTCTTAGGACACTACAGAGAAGAGGAGCACTTCGTCCATTCACAGCCCTATTTAGGAAAAATCAAGTCCCATATAGATGGGGATTCCCATTTGCTTTGCACATTTCTTGGGAAAACAAAATCATTTCAATAAGGGACCAAGCAGAGATTCCAGAAACTTGCAGAAAGATGAAATTGGACCCGCCATCCTTTCAACAGCAAAGACCCTCCGCAGGGGGTGAAGAGGGTAACAGAATACCAGCTCAAAGGAAATGGACACGGGTTCCCGAAAAGAAAAGGAAGACATGATGAGACAGAAACCTTTCTTTTTTCCTTTTCCTTTTTCTGTCTCAGTATTACAGCGTGCAGGCTGTAAGGAGCTCTAGGGTGCTCTGCTTTTCGGCATAGCCGTGCGGGACTTGCACGACTAAGATGGGAAGGACATGCTGGGGCAAGAGCGCCGGACAGATGAGTATTCACAGTTGTTAACGTTATGTTTTTCTTGCAGGTTGTGTTAATTGTTTATGTTGGACTGAGGACTTTATTTTCGAAGGAGAATGTTATTTATTATTGAACTAAGCTGGGATATTGAAAAAGACTATAATCCTCATATCATTAAAAGGTCACTTCTAATAAGGTTTCGGAACTGACTATGTTGAAATATGCGCCATTAAGGTTCAATATAGTAGAGAAATATTTGGCTGTTTTTTTTTTTTTTAAGTCTATCTTAATATTTTATTTAAGTGAGACTGGCATATTTACTGTTTTTTTAAAATGTTTTTGTTTGTTTTTGTTTTTATTCTTCCAGGCTGGGTCTCCTAGAGGTAAATGTGATGTTCAAATTGAGGGACTAGGGATTATAGGGGATGAGAAAGGACAGGGAGGAGAAGGTATTGTAAAATGACACCAAACAACACAATTATACTTACTCACAATGTTAGGGGGTTGAACACGGACACTAAGAGGAGAACTGCTTTAGCCCAATATCTTAGAGTAAAGGCCAAAATCATATTCTTACAAGAGACCCATTTTGTGAAGTCATCTATCCCTAAGTTTTGGTCGCACCATTTTCCCCATCATTTTCACTCAACTTCTGACTCGAAAAAAAGAGGGGTCTCGATATTGATACATAGATCTCTTGACCTAGTAACTGATAGGGTAATTACAGATAAAGACGGACGGTATGTTATAGTGCAGGGGACAATTCAGGGCTCAAATGTGACGCTATGTAATGTTTATGCCCCTAACGAGACCCAAAATGCTTTTTTTACCAAAGTATCATCTCTGCTTACACAATGGTCACAGACTAGACTGATCCTGGCCGGGGACTTTAACGTTACATTGTCTGCTAAGGAAGGAACAGGGAAAACCACACTCACAAGCAAACAACACAGACACAATAGCATAGTTAAATCCATTAAAAACGCACTTGATGAACATAGTCTGGTGGACACTTGGGAGGCGGTAGACAGACAAGATCATGACTACACTTATTATTCCCCAGCACATAAACTTTACACCACTCTAGACTACATATATGTTAGCCAAATTATATCGCCCTCATTAGTGAGGGTGGGCACTCAAGCTTGTGTTTGGTCGGACCATTCCTTGGTCTATGCAGAACTGACGAATCTCATTGACTTCACTAGACAGCGCTCATGGACATATAATCCGATACTATTAAGGGATCCAGAGATTTTTAGGAAGGCACAGAGGGCACTCAAGGAATATTGGGACATGAATACTGGTTCGGTTAATAACCCACTGGTGATTTGGGAGGCACATAAGCCATATATTAGAGGTCTGTTTATAAAAGAAAAGTCAATTAAAACTAAAGCGACAGCAAAATTGGTTGATAACCTACAGAGAGAAGTTGAAAAATTAGAGATGAATCACCAGCGCAACACAACCACTCACAATTACACACTATTAACGACAAAGAGGAGGGAGTTGGCAAAGATTTTAAATGACGCCTCTGTTAGGGCGGCCTTGCGGCTGAGGGCTCACTATTTTGTCTATGCCAACAAACCCGACAGATTTCTGGCATATAAATTGAGAGAAAGGAATAAATTCTTCTCCATTCCTAAGCTCTATACAGATGAGGGAGAACTCACTACACATCCACAAAAAATAACAGATAGCTTTGCAAAGTATTATGAGAAACTGTACGATGGGAACAAATTAGGATTAGGTGATATAGCCACTAAGACGAGAAATTTTTTAGAAAAAGCGAAACTGCCAAAAATCACGGAGGATGACTTAGAGAGTCTCAACAAGAAAATAAATAGCTCAGAGGTATTAAAGGTAATTATGGATTTAAAATCTGGTAAGGCTGCAGGCCCTGACGGACTGACAGGGGAGTATTATAAACTTTTTAAAAAAGAGCTAGTACCCCATTTGGTCAACTTTTGTAACGGTATAATGGATGGATGGGAGATACCTAGGGAGACACTCAAGGCAAAAATTATAGTGATTCCAAAAGGGGGGAAAAATAACAAGTTTTGTCAGAACTACAGGCCGATTTCCCTATTAAATCACGATATCAAAATTTTTACCAAAATAATGGCAAATAGATTAAAGGTGATTTTACCCACATTGATCCACCAAGATCAGGTGGGTTTTATACAAAATAGAGAAGCCCCAGATAACGTTAGAAGAGCTATCACTTTGATAGATTATGTGAGCGCAGTGGGGACTCCAGCTCTATTCCTGTCACTAGACGCAGAAAAAGCGTTTGACAGGGTAGACTGGAGTTTCATGTTTAAAGTACTAGCGGATATGGGGTTCAAGGGGACTTTTGTACAAGCACTTAGGGGCATTTATTCTGGCCCAACAGCGGTTGTAGGGGCGGCGGGTCACACATCCAGACAAATAACAATCCTAAATGGGACACGGCAGGGTTGCCCACTGTCGCCACTGATATTCGCCCTTTGCATAGAGCCACTGGCCTCTTATATCAGGAACGAGACAGACATCGCGGGAGTACGGGTGGCAGAATCAGAATATAAATTAATGTTGTTTGCGGACGACGTATTACTAACTTTGACCAGACCCTTACATTCACTCCCACACTTATACAAAACCTTGGAAGAGTTTTCTTCAATTTCGGGCTACAAGATTAACACAACCAAGTGCGAAGCACTGCAAATTTGTCTACCAGCACACACGAAAAAGACAATTGAATTAAACTTTGATATTGCAGGGGAGAAAAAACATATCACCTATCTAGGGGTCAAATTGAGCGATAGCTTATCAGACTTATATAAGTTAAATTACCTCCCAATTTACAGAGCCATTAGAGGGGACCTGGTAAAATGGAAAAAAGGGAACTTTTCATGGTACGGCAGATTGATGGCAATCAAGATGAACCTCCTTCCAAGATTAATGTATCTTTTTCGAGCTTTACCCATTGGTGTCCCAAATAAAGACCTGGAGGCCTTACAGGATGATTTAGTAAAATTCTTAAGGGGGGACGGTAAGACTAGGATAGCGGCACAGGTGTTAAAACAACACAGACACTTGGGGGGAGTGGGGGTTCCAAACCTGGCTGAATACTATAGGGCCTCTAGGCTAGCTCAGTCGGTTGTAATGGGGAAGAGTGACAATGAACTAATTTGGCCTAAGATAGAGGCAGATATTGCAGGAAATGACAGAGCAGCAGATATCATATGGGACGAAGAGAGGCTTTTGAAAGCTAAAGAATATAAATCACCGGTCACAAGGGAGGCATTAAGCTTATGGATAAAAACCATGAGAGGATTACAGCTATGTAGACCAGGGTCATTGTTGAAACCCATTAAATTTCTGATACCTAGAGACTTGAGGAGGTCTGTGAGAAAATGGGAAAACAAAGGTTTGTACAGAGTGGCAGATTTCCTACAGAATTCAAAACTACTTACATATAATCAGATCAGAGACAAATTAGAGCCAGAACCCCTTCATTGGTACTTATACTTACAGGTTAGTTCATCCATACACACTTACATGTCAACACAACGGTATTCACCACCTACTGATTTGGAGAGAATGTTAGGGGCCCCATTCAGGGGGAAAAAACTGATCTCCCGAATGTATTTACTACTGCAAGGAGCGAGGGGCCGGTCTAAATCACCCTTAATGGAGAGATGGGAAAGGGATATTGGCGAAGTGAGAGAGAAGGATGAATGGGAGGTCTTATTGAGGGATGCAGGAAAGGGTTTAATCAGCGCTGACCTGAGAGAGAATACTATCAAGGTGTCATTTAGATGGTATCTTACGCCTACCAGAACGGCGCATTATGCGCCAACACTTGATGGTAACTGCTATAGAGGATGTCGAGAGAAAGGGACATTTAGACACATGTGGTGGGACTGCCCAAGGGTCCAGACACTTTGGGTTAAATTGTCAACGCTGGTGAGCCAGCTTCTGAATGAAAGAGTTACACTTACAATATCACAGGCATTGCTACACGATAGGGTGAAACCCTTCAACAATTCAATCAATAGCTTCATTAGACTCCTTTGTACGTGCCTGAGAATATGTGTCGCAAGACACTGGAAGGCAGGGACACCCACATGGCAGGAAGTGACAGATAAAATAGCAGACACCTTCCACTTGTCAGAGGTGGCGGCATGGTCACAAGGTCAGCTGGAGCAGTTTAACAAGATATGGTTCTATTGGATGTTAGGGAAGGGCGAAGTACAGAACCTATGAGTACAGGGTGGACTATAAGAGGACAAGTGGTAGAGATTGCGAGATGTAGAGAAAGTTGTTAGTATAGGTTAAGGTGACATTTCCCGTTTAGTAAGGGGCAGTTATGAGGAAGGTTAGAGAAACATAATAACCCTCTTGAGGGGGGGAGACATGTTGTAACAGCCTGGAAGAAGGGGGGTGGGGGATGAGTTTTTAAGGTTGGGGAGTTAAATTTCTTAATATATGTTTGTAAACGCCCAAAAATGGCAGAATGTAGAGGTGCCTGGCCTAGGCCATTGCTGTACAGTTTTTTGTATCACACTGTTTACATGACAGAAGTTACGGATTTGTGTCAAAAAGACTTTATCTTGTACATGTAAATCAATAGAACTCTGTATTACTGCTTAAAATCAATACAAATTATTTCAAATAAAGAACAGTTGCATATTTTTTAAATGTGAGCTGTCAGCAGTACTAAGGCCAGTGTGGACAAGGTCCTCAATTTGAGCCCGGGTGTATCATTACAAATTTACACTCCTGTAAATAACCCCAAGCAAGTGTGTGTCTACTCAGTAGTAAGTTTTGCTTGGCTACATGAAATAAGGGAAACAGCCCTTAAAGCATCATACACAATAACATTAAAGGAATAAAACAGAAAAGAAAGAATAAAGAAGAGTGACCAATGAGAACATGCCATAAGTGGTCAGAATCCAATCATCCATAAAATGTCCAGCAAATGGATATTCCTCCTCTTTGTTCCATAATGCAGATAAAGGAAAGTACCATACTTAAAAAAATATTAATCCAAGGAAGAAATGAATATAAGGAGGAGACAATATAGAAAAACAGATGAAAAACAAAGTCAGAGAAAATCTTTAGCTGTGACAGTTTTGGAAAACTTGCTTGAAGCTGAAGAACTTGTAGAATATTTCTAGAAAGTTTGAGACTTTGAGTTTGATGGATCTTTTATGTGTCTAAAATCCTTAAAGGGACACTGAACCCAATTTTTTTCTTTTGTGATTCAGATAGAGCATGACATTTTAAGCAACTTTCTAATTTACTCCTATTATCAAATCTTCTTCATTCTCTTGGTATCTTTATTTGAAATGTAAGAATGTAAGTTTAGATGCTGGCCCATTTTTGGTGGACAACCTGGGTTGTTCCTGCTGATTGGTAGATAAATTAATCCACCAATAAAAAAGTGCTTTCCAGAGTTCTGAACCAAAAAAAAAGCCTTCTTTTTCAAATAAAGATAGCAAAAGAACAAAGAAAAATTGATAATAGGAGTAAATTAGAAAGTTGCTTAAAATTGCATGCTCTATCTGAATCACAAAAGAAAAAAAAAATTGGGTTCAGTGTCCCTTTAATTAAAAGTAGTTGGAGATGAAAAATATAAACTGCCACTAACAACAAAAAGAGACTCAAATATGAGGGAGCATACTGAGGTGAACTATTTATCTTTTGTCTCTTCAATAAAATCTAGATTACATTGTCACACAGTTAGGATACTTGGAATTTTATTACAAGGACGGAGATTTATAATTTGCTAGTTTAAAACAAAGTGAGACCAAAAAAACAAATGGTGGAATAGAATTAATCAGCGTGAAAAAATTGTCTAAAAACTAAATCTGATCACCTGTCTGCTTTGTTCACAATTTCCTGAAGGAAAGCAGAATTCAAAAAAAGCTTTTGACTAAAAACACCTTTGATAGAATGTGGAAAAAAACATATTGTCCACACCAGCTTGCAACATGTCCACTTAACCAACCTACTAAGGGTAGTAGAAGAAATAGGAAGATGAGGAGAAGCATAAGAGAATAAAAGTTGTTTAGAGTTAGAGTTTCTTAGAGATGAAGTTCTACATTCATATTCTTTAAGACATAAAACTACAGAAAGTTTATGATGTTCCTATAAATAAGAGTAGAAGATAGAAAAGGACGGTGTTTTAGTTCTACAAGAGAGTAAATAAATAACATCTGGGGGGAGAAACTTTTTTGAATCATAATATTCTATATTATATTCTATATTATATAATCTGTTTTAATGTTAAATTATTACTCTCAGGCAATTTTCTAAATAAAGTGCTAAGTCTAAATTCTAGAAGTAATTATATTTATCAGTAAGAGATCAGAAAGATACTAAAAAGAGATCCGGTACCTCTGTTGGCACCAGCTAGACCATTTAGTTCAAGAGAAATGATAACATTTCCTGGACCTAAGAGTCCTGAAAGATAAGTTTAGCTTCTGTAGAAAAAACATCGGTGAACCAGGAACCCCTAAAATTTTCCAAGCTATGATATGAAGAGATCGTTGAAGAACCAACTCATGAAAATCTCTTTTGAGATTTGTGAAAAGATCTTGCTGTAAATGTTAAAGAACTGGAAGTGATGGGTATTAAGGCTGTGACACACTAAGAGCGGTGCGCAGCGTGATGATGCGGCTGTGCGCGCTCAGTGTGTCCTGCCTTTTCATTTCTGCACGCTCAGCCACGGCAGGTCATACAGCTGAGCGCTCAGTTGAAATATTTAAACTTCAGAAGCAATGGGTAGCAGCTGCTTCGCCTCGCACTGCATCGCTTGCTTGTGAGAAGAGAGAAGAGATTTCTCTTGATAATGGTCAGCGTTCAAGGTATCATTGATAAAAGAGGAAAAGCATATATGTCCCCTGATGTGGCTATTGTTGAAGAAATTCATATCTAGTTAGAGCTTCTGGATCTGGTTTCCAGCTGAGAATGGAAAGGATCTGGTAATTCAGGTAAGATGCAAAAAAGATCTATTTGTTTGAACCTCTTAGAGATTGAATTTCCCAGAAATAGCTTATTCCAGACTTCGATACTGAACAACCACCCTAATATTTCTTCTTCTTCTTCTTCTTATTGTTTATTTATAGAGCATCAATATCTTTTGTGCAGCTCTACACTAAAGTACATTACAATCTTAAAGTGAAAGTTAATCCTAGCGTTTCGTAAAAGCTAGGATTGACTATTGAAACAAATAAAGGGGACTTACATTCATGAAGTGTAAAATACTTCATGTAGAAATCTCCTTTATTTGTCTCAACCGATCGGCGATTTGAGCTACTAACAAAGCCCACGGCTAAAAAAAAATTTTTGCTAAGAGGTGACGTTTTCACCTCTAAGCCAATAGCAGTGCGGTAAATCCGGCTTGGCGCCCATGGGAGCCGGATTTACCGCACTGCTATTGGCTAAGAGGTAAAAACGTCACCTCTTAGGAAATTTTTTCTTTTTGCTGTGGCATTTGTTAGCAGCTCAAATTGCTGATCGGTAGAAACAAATAAAGGAGCGTTCAAAATGTAGTATGTTATACTTCATGAATGAAAGTCCCCTTTATTTGTTTCAATAGTCAGTCCTAGCTTTTGTGAAAAGCTAGGATTAACTTTCACTTTAAGGGTTCAATACAATAAAAAGCGTACAATGATACATTATGTCAGAAGATACAAGGCCCTGTCCTTGAGCACAACCAGTTATAGATGAATGTTTATACAAAGTGAACCACAGTTAGAGAAGCTCTCAAGCTTACAATCTAAAGGAGAAAAAATAGATATATGACACATCAGGAGAGGGGAAAGAACTACATTACTATAACAATGTTTTTGTTTTATTTGACGATGTGTGATAACTGGAGAAAGGATAGACTACAAAGCAGTTACGTGATAAGTTATGGTTATGTTACCTTGGAGTCAGGTAAAGTGACACTTGCACCTGATCTCAATTGAAAGGGGGGGGTTATATAAATGGATAAACAGTAGGGTGGGGGGTAAGAGGAAAGTGCTTGCAGTGATGTTGCAGGAACGGTGAGTGTATTTGAAGATGTGTAGGGTGTTAAGGAGACGTGTAGTAACTGGAGACAGAGGATGGAGGATGGGTATTGGATAAGACAACAGAGTAAGTAAAAGAGAGGGTTTGTAAAATGCTTCAAACAAATGTAGAAAGAATGTTCACACTTTTTTTGATTGCAGACAGGAATCAGTGGTGTTACCTTGCAGGAAAGATTGGTGTCTGTACTGCTTGTAGTGAAGTCTAATGTCTGTCTGAGTTTGCTATTGTGAGCAGAAATGAGAAACATGTGGAGATGTGCAGATAGGGTTGCTACCTTTTCTGGGGAAAAAAAATCGGCATTGCTCATTTGCAAAATAATTATACAGTTTAAAGCTGCTAGTACTTATTTTAATTGGTCATTGAATTATAATTAGTTTCTACTTAGAAGAAAATTTTACCATGATAGCATCTTTATTTCTGTATTTAATCTATTTTTAATTTTGACATGAACTTTAAAAATTCTGGTAATAATATCCTTGTATTGAAAAAGAAGAGGAGACCAATTATGGGCTAGATTACACGTGGCACACTCAAGTTAGAGAGAGTGCAATATAAGAATATTGCAGGCGCGTTAATTTGCACTTGTATTACAAGTTGAAAGTAAACGCGAAAGAGGGAGCACAATCGCATTTAAAGTGTGTCGGGTTATCGTGACTGTAGACCACGTAAAGGGTTAGGAATAAAATAAAAGTTGCACCAAACACTACATAAATACATTAAAATATACTGTTACACTCACATAAACATTATCTGATAAAAATTATACTCGCAACTTTACTTTTCCTGGCATAATTGTAACTGCTTTTTTGGATGTGTTTCCTATTTTGAATAAATTTCCTGGGAATATTAGCTTGTTTTTTTCTTAACTGAAGCTATAATCAAATGCATTTGTTGATTGATTTGCTGACTAAAATTTTCCATCGTGTTCTGTATCATGTCTTGTGACATTTTAAATATCATTAAAATATATCTAAATATTTATTGGTAAAAAAAAAAATTACAATAAAGCCAGGGTTTAAGTTTTCTATTAAATGGAAACACAACGTAATTCCTAATTTAAAGGGACACTCAAGTTAAAATGAAACTTTCAAGATTCCGATAAAACGTGCAATTTTAACCAATTTTCCGATTCACTTCCATTAACAAAATGTGCAGTCTTTTTATATTTACACTTTTTGAGTCACCAGCTCCTACTAAGCATGTGCAGGAATTCATAGAATATAAATATATGCATTTTTGATTGGCTGATAGCTGTCACATGATACAGGAGTAGAAGCAGTAGATATAGACATAACTTTAAATGTGTCTCAAATAAATCTACTACTCATTTGAAGTTCAGACTAAGTGCTATTGCATTGTATTTTTATTATGCATTTGCTGATTATGCAAATCTACTGTATTTACTGGTCCTTTAAACTGCCCCCCCACCTTGGGATCTTTTAATGACCTTATCAATGGCATTACTGATGACATCACAAATGACATTCATGATATTATGAGTGACATTACATATGACATCATCATGCAAATATTAGCAAAATCACCCTACATTCAAGTGTTACTGGCCACTCTTAATCACGCCCAACACCCACTAACATCACACCCACTACCTCACTCCCTCTTTGCATATCTTTAGCCATTATGAAACACCTGATTGTGCAGATTTTTTTAAATATTTTAATGTTAAACCATAACAAATAAAAACAATGCTACCACAGCTCTTTGGCATAGAGGCCTATAACTTGATAAAGGATACAGCCATTTGGAATAGTTGACTTTGCGTGCTGAAACTGCCACCTTTACTAACCTTGTCAATGCTGCAGCATTTGCTATAGAAACGCTATTTAATCAATAGGTAGTGACAGTGGGGGTAGAAGAAAAAACACAAACTATTTAAAAAAAATGTCCGTGGATTTACATTGAATAAAAAAAAAAAAAATGTAACTTTAAAATAAATTGAATTTATTGGTATGTTTTGTCATTGTCCGCTCGCACATTGATAAATATGCCCCATAGTATCCACAGAATGTAACCTCAGGAAATGAAGGTAAACATAGCGTGATTCTGTAAATAAATATCAGAGCAAGCAACTGTGACCTTACTCACATTAACTAGAGCTATGACTGAGCTCTCAGGGTATAAGCGTATTGTGCTGTGACTTTCCTTTCCAAGGAGAATACCGGGCAGAGAACTGTTAACCTCAAGAGAAAAGAAATCTCTACAGTGAAGTATAGTTTCATTCAGCAACCAGACTATATTGAAACCTAACTCACGTGTAACAGAGCTATAACTGAGCTCTCAGGATATAGACGTTTGATAATCACTCACTTCCAGGTAATTAAACAGGGAAGATATGGATGGATTAAAAGTATCATACATTAATTACAATATTAAAAGCATTCTATTAAAATATGTTAAGTTTTAGACATAGTTGCACCCCCAAACTCCCCTTCTCAGCTCCTTACTGAATTTGGTTAATATTTACTTGGAGTGGGTAGCACTGGGAGGAAACTAGATTATTCCCCTATAATTTCTAATGATATAAAAAAGAACCTGTTATAAAACTAAGTAGTGCCACTGTCTCCAATTGTTAATATTAAAAGCACAACATAATATAACCACAGAGATAACAAAGGACCAATTCACTATAAAGCCGAATCTACAGATTAACAAAACTCTCTCTCACTTAGCGTTTTCCAGCCGATAATGGAACCAGCAAGTCTATGTAACGTTAAGTCCCGCCTCTTGTGACATCACGTATATGTGCAAAGTAAACCTCCAACGTAGGTTTCACTGATCATTCAACTTTTTCAAGGAGTATTCTCTTGTCTATCCTGTGCTTCTATTTAAAGGTCTTTCTACCTCCTTATTGGTGGAATCCTTTTCTTCGTTAGTCTTTAAAGGGGCATTAAACCTACAAGCTAATGTTATATAATTATGCACATAGTGCAGAATTATATAACATTAGCTTAGTGGCAGATTTATACATTAAAGGATTGCAGAGAATTTTTATTCAAAAGTTAATTTTTCCAGAACATCGCTCCTTGCTCTACTGAGCGGGTCTGGTTTTTCCTCAGTGCATCGTGGCAACACTGTCTAGTCACAGCGTGCCCGGTCGCGCCATTAAACTTAATGTCGCTTGCTCCCACTCTAGTCTAGTAGCAGAAGCGAGCTACATTCAGTTTAATGGCACGACCAGGCACACTGTGACTAGACAGTGTTGCCGCGATGCGCTGAGGAAAAACCAGACCCGCTCAGTAGAGCAAGGAGCAGCGTTCTGGAAAAATGAACTTTTAAATAAAAATTATCTGCAATCCTTTAATGTATAAATCTGCCACTAAGCTAATGTTATATAATTCTGCACTGTGCAGAATTATATAACATTAGTTTGTAAGTTTACTGCCCCTTTATTCAATCCTTACCTGTGGATAACATTGTTAACCAATAATATGTATCATACACGATTGTTATATGTTCTAAACATCAATTAATATTATACATATACATAAACCATTGAACACATTAAAAATAAATAAAAATGATAAAATATATAATAAAATATATGTAAATGATTATTAACATCCTGTATAGTATTCGAACCTGGAATGTCCTGTTTTAAAGCAATAAAAAGGAC
The DNA here is from genome assembly GCF_027579735.1 of Bombina bombina. Classification (NCBI taxonomy): domain Eukaryota; kingdom Metazoa; phylum Chordata; class Amphibia; order Anura; family Bombinatoridae; genus Bombina; species Bombina bombina. The sequence goes on along the minus strand of NC_069501.1, from coordinate 554,032,225 downwards.
CAATGGACCAACTAGGATCTCTTTGTAACGCTATTATAAAATCGATCTTTATCTTGTTCCCTTTAAATCACCGTTATTAATCTCCGTTTATTTGAAAAAGTTTATTCTAAAATTTAAATGACCACATCCCTCTCTTATTATAATTTATTAATATACAGTGGGGCAAAAAAGTATTTAGTCAGCCACCAATTGTGCAAGTTCTCCCACTTAAGAACGGGGAATGAAGGAGTGGCTTCGTAAGAAGCATTTCAAGGTCCTGGAGTGGCCTAGCCAGTCTCCAGATCTCAACCCCATAGAAAACCTTTGGAGGGAGTTGAAAGTCTGTGTTGCCCAGCGACAGCCCCAAAACATCACTGCTCTAGAGGAGATCTGCATGCAGGAATGGGCCAACATACCAGCAACAGTGTGTGACAACCTTGTGAAGACTTACAGAAAACGTTTGACCTCTGTCATTGCCAACAAAGGATATATAACAAAGTATTGAGATGAACTTTTGATATTGACCAAATACTTATTTTCCACCATAATATGCAAATAAATTCTTTCCAAATCAGACAATGTGATTGTCTGGATTTGTTTCCACATTTTGTCTCTCATAGTTGAGGTATACCTATGATGAAAATTACAGGCCTCTCTCATCTTTTGGTAATTGATTCCACATAAGAATCAAACTCAAGAAAATTTGTTGGGAGACAAAGCAAAAAACCACTAGGCTCACCTTTGTGGATAAGCAATGTTTATTCAAAAAAAATCTATATAACAAGTATATAACATTTTTGGATTGAAATGTAATAAGATTTTCTCTTTTATATTTCATCTCAGTGCTTATAGATGTTGAATAAAAGTCTTCTAATTTTCTCTCTTGTTTCTTAAAGTTTTTACAACCAGTGCATGTACCATATGTATAGAAACCTATTTTATCCTGATTTAAGACTTTTTTTCCATTTCATTTTTTAAATAAGTTTTTGTTAATTTCGTTTTTAAATTTGGTGCTTTCCTAAATACATTTTTTTTTTTCAGTTATAATCTCTTTTAAAGTACTATTCTTTTAATACATCTCAATATTTGTGAATAATATTAGCAACTTCTCTATTTGGCTCACTATAGTTTATTGTTATAGGCCCCACGTCATTATCTTTGATATATAGACCTTCTCATCCTTTCTCTTATATCTCAACAGGTTTCAACGCCTATATCCCAAGAGCTCAGTTATAGCTCTGTTACACGTGAGTAAGGTTTCAATATCGTCTGGTTGCTGAATGAAACAGTACTTCACAGTAGAGATTTCTTTTCTCCTGAGATTAACAGTTCCCTGTCTGGTTATCTTCCCTCAGAGCTCGGTCATAGCTCTAATGAATGTGAGTAAGGTCACAACTGCTTGCTCTGATATTTATTTACAGAATCACTCTAGGTTTATCTTCTTTTCCTGAGATTGCATTCCATGGGTACTACAAGTCTAAATATAAGAAATTAGGATTATATCATTTTCATTCTTATTTTAATACACAGGGTTATATTGTTTCACATTTTTTATATGTTGTGTTGTTTATTGTTTTGTACATTGTTGGTGATAGAGTAATACTTTTTTTTGCACACCTTCATTATATTTTGTTTAATTTCCTCATTGTATTAATAAAATATATCTATTTTTGATTTGTGGATGAGAGGTTCCTCAAACAATAATTTTTTAACTGAGAATCATGCTAAAAAATATTCTATATTCTAATGTTGAATTGTTTGATTTAATTAAACCATTAGAGAAGTTACTAATAAAAGAAACTAAATTAGATTTAGAAGGAATTACTTTAGTAAGATATTAAAAAGATATAATAAAAAAAAAAGATAAAATAACTCCATGAGGGTTAAGAATTTTGAAACAACCTGCATTTTGTAAAGATAATATTGAATTATATTTAATTAATTAAATGGAACACAAATTTAGTTTTTAAATTGGGTGCTTTCCTAATTACAATTTTAGATTTGTCAGGTAGAATCTCTTTTAAGGTACTATTTTTTTTTAATACATCCCAAAAACCAAACTACTAACCTCAGGAGAAAATAAATCTCTATAGTGAAGTACTGTTTCATTCAGCAACCAGACAATATTGAAACTTTACTTACGTGTAACAGAGCTAGCTATAACTGAGCTCTCAGGATATAGGCGCTTGATAATCACTCACTTCCAGGTAACTAAACAGGTAAAATACGGATGGATTAAAAGTATCATACATTTATTACAATATTAAAGGGACAGTCTAGGCCAAAATAAACTTTCATGATTCAGATAGAAAATGTAATTTTAAACAATTTTCCAATTTACTTTTATCACCAATTTTGCTTTGTTCTCTTGATATTCTTAGTTGAAAGCTTAACCTAGGAAGTTCATATGCTAATTTCTTAGACCTTGAAGCCCACCTCTTTCAGAATGCATTTTAACAGTTTTTCACCACTAGAGGGTGTTAGTTCACGAATTTCATATAGATAACACTGTGCTCGTGCATGAGAAGTTATCTGGGAGCAGGCACTGATTGGCTAGACTGCAAGTCTGTCAAAAGAACTGAAAAAGGGGCAGTTTGCAGAGGCTTAGATACAAGGTAATCACAGAGGTTAAAAGTATATTATTATAACTGTGTTAGTTATGCAAAACTGGGAAATGGGTAATAAAGGGATTATCTATCTTTTAAAACAATAAAAATTCTGGTGTAGACTGTCCCTTTAAGAGCACAACATGATATAGTCACAGAGATAACAAAAGATTAGTTCATTATAAAGCCAGGTCTACAGCTCATCAAAACGCCTGATGTGAATGGCATTTTCTAGCTTTTTTTAAGAACAGAGTAATGGCAACAGCTGAAGACCCAGTAGATGTATATAGGATGGGGTCAAAAGCCATATTAAAATCAACCACATGTGTAAGGCATCCCTTCCCTTTATCGTACAATATATCCGTTATATTCTTGAAAAAGGAAAGATGTTTTTGGGGCATAGATACACATATGAGTTGTAAATGTGTTATATAACACTCATTGCAACAATAAAGAACGACCCTCTCTTTCTTTCTAAATAAGGGAGGGTAGGAAGGGGACTCCCTTTTTGAATAATATACCCACCCCAGTCTTTTCCCAGACATCTTTGGCAAAATAACTAGAGTCAAATCTAGTGAATGACCCTTTGAATTCTCTCCCCTTGAGAAAATGTGTTTCATGAAGCATAGTTATGTCACTTTTAAGGCGAAATGTCCAAGTGCTAGTGACCTTTTTTTGCGGAATATTGAGACTTTTAGCATTGATTGTTATTATATTTACTGTGATTGTTTCTAAAGGCATACACAATCACTCATTTGTGGTTAACATGGAACTAAATATTGCCGGGGAACACAACAAACTTGCTACTAACATAATACTGGATTTTAATTTCTTCTATGGTTATAAGGAAGACAAACTATTTCTAGAACAATAAAACCAAAACTTAAAACATCATATAACTATATGTAGCAAATATAACAGGAATAACATGTATACTCCATTATCAAAGTGACTACAATATGCTATCAGGGGGTTAGGTGACCCCTCTTCTTTCATTAATCAGAAAAATAAAAGTTGCATAACCCCACTACTATTTACCCTGTCATAACATTTATGAACCATTGAACTTCATTAATTATAACCCACATGTGAAAAGAAAAAGGAGAGAAATCAACTGTGAGGCAATTATTAAGATAATTCACACCCTAAGGTATTGGTGAAATAGGATTAAATTATTATATTGTTTATCACATATTATCTGGATTTTACAAATATTCTAACCCAGCAACAATTAAACTGGGCAGCAATAAGTACATTTTTGTCAGATATCCACTATTAGCGGCTGTCTGGCGAAAAAAGTTATTAGTTCTCAATATACTGTATATTAACCTTATCCCTAAGGCATGTATAATCACAACCAGCCAATGAAAAAGCTATATTGTAGGAACAACATAACCATTATAATTTGCCTGAAAAGATACTGTTGTTATCCAAGGGTCTTGCCCGATATCCTTCAATCTCCTTCTGACACAGGAGGGTTTCCTGTCTTCTGATGCTGTTTTTGTACTGTTGACCATTGTGGTCTTTGGTCTTTCCGCTTATTGGTATCTAGTAGTACCTGATATGATTTATTTGATCCTTGCACTGCAAAAAGGGGCTAATCTTAAGGGCCAGTGTTGATATAAAGTTGTATAAATCTTTGGGATCTTTGTAGATATTTTGTTTCTCATTCTGCTGTAAAATAAGACTAAATGGATAGCCCCTATAATATTTATTTTGTTGGTCTTGTAGAGCTGAAGTTAAGAATCTGACTTGGATAGTAAGCGGATTGAGGTAAAAAAAAATCTGTATCCATTTGTTCTTGTATGTTATATTTTGTTAGGACCTGACAGCCTGCCACACCTCTTCTTCTGTTTAAAATATAAGAACTTGATTATTACATCTTGAAGCTGGGCCGAGTGCTTGATGGGCCCTTTCTATTGCCATATTTTTAGGAATCAGTGGATTGATTTGTCAAAAAAGACCTATATGGAAAGGTATTAAAGGGACACTTAACCCAAATTTTTTCTTCCGTGATTCAAATAGAGCATGAAATTTTAAGCAACTTTCTTATTTACTCCTATTATCAAATTTTCTTCATTCTCTTGGTATCTTTATTTGAAATGCAAGAATGTAAGTTTAGATGCCGGCCCATTTTTGGTGAACAACCTGGGTTGTCCTTGCTGATTGGTGGATAAATTCATCCACCAATAAAAAAGTGCTGTCCAGAGTACTGAACCCACAAAAATGCTTAGATGCCTTCTTTTTCAAATAAAGATAGCAGGAGAACGAAGAAAAAATGATAATAGTAGTAAATTAGAAAGTTGCTTAAAATTGCATGCTCTATCTTAATCACACAATAAAAAATTTGGGTTCAGTGTCCCTTTAACTAGTCATTGTTGACATCTTCTGGTTTTGCTCAGATGTGAAGGTTATTTCTTCTGCCCCTTATAAAGACATGATCAGGGTGTCGTGATGATTGTATAAATGTGAGGAGTAGCTCACTATATTGTTCAGGGAGTCTTGATCCTCTTCCAGAGTTTTGATTCTAGATCCCAGTTCATCCAAATCTTTTTTGAGGTCTGAAAGCTTATGTTGGAGGGGAGATTAACTATGTGAGGCTGAATTTGGAAGAGTTGGTCAGTAGAGGGGCCGGGGACCATTTACTTGACACAGTACTATGTTCCGTGGAGACCTCCTGATTCTCTTCCAGTGGAATATCCATCGTCTGGAAAAAGGAGCTTACTGATATGAGTCCCAGAAATAGATTTGATGTTTTTGTTTGCTTAGTTTCTTAGAAGCCATGTAAGTAAAAAGCCAGCTCAGCCCTTGAATGAGCTATTAAGTAAAGGTATCAGAATGAACAAATATCGGTATAAATAGATATAGGTAAGTCTTCTCATGGGTTTCAATATATTATTCCTCTGGTTAAAAAACAAACAAACATGGGGCGGAGCCTACTCTCAAAGCGGCAGGACGTGTCTCAGTGAAGCTCCTGGAGAATACAAAATTTTACCCAAGTTATTTACCACAAATCTACAGTATTTTATGCTTTTGGGTTCACATTACAACAAAAGTTTGGACAATCTTTGGAGCTGAAGTTACGACAGTGTTTTTGCCTATGTTCTTTGGGACAGCTGTGCAGGAGACATTCTACAAGGGCCTAGTAGCCATATTGCTACTAGATGTAATCAAGCTGCAGATTGATTACTACCAAAGACATCAGAGAAGGATTCTCAGCGTAGGTCTGCGGCTGACACATAAAATTAACCCCCCCCCAAACTCCGGGGTTAAGATATCCTGCAATAGGATAAACAAAAATTTATCATTTATAATTTGCTTCAAGTCTGCTCTTCACCGGGGAGCCACACAAAGCCAATATATCACTCACTGGTACATGTGAGAGCAATGGAGCACAAGAGAGATGCCTTAGAAGCTGTGGCAGCATGGGAGTGCGCAATAAAAACTGCGATCAAGCTATCTTACCAACAGCTTGAAAGGGACCTAAGGTCATTGCTTTTCCCAGCGACAGCTCACTGTGACACTTCACCTGGGGGGAATACAGAGCAGCTTACCCCTCTGGACACTGTGAGCCCCGACTCAGAATCAAGGTTGGAGCTGGACCTTACCATGAGTTGACGATCTCATGCTCAGAGCTTAACTGCGCCACAAGGCCCCAATGATCCCGAGGGGAAGACCGATGATCTAGCTAATGCAATAGAGAGATTGGGTCTTCATGCAAAGGCACAGGGTAATGCTCTCCCATTTCCCACTGCCTACAAGACGACCTCGCAGCTCAGAGGGAAAAGTACTTGGGACAACGAATCAGAACCGCAGCAGAGTGGAGAGAAAGCAAGATGGTGATTGATCCGGTACGGTGATGTGGGGCTGAGATGGGCTGCTAACTTTCCAGGAGATTCATATAGTTCACAAGGATTTCCTATGGCTAATGGAAAGGGTCTAAAACACGAAGTTGAACTCCCAGAGGTACCTGTTTTATGGAACTTTCTCCACATCAAAGCCTTTTGTGCCACATCTCTCACGGAGACTTTTCTCCAATGTCGATTACGTTCTGGTATTGGTTAAACATGTGGAACACTCTTGACCCTGTCCTGCTATATGATTCTTTTCTTCCTTTGGCTTGATCCAGGACCACACAATGATCTTTAAACGGCAGTTCTATATAACGCAGGACAACCTTATAATACAGGTCTATCAATTTATTTGTTAAAGTTAATGGTTATGCATCTTATCTATACTCACATGTGCTTATTTCTATATTTATCCATGTGTCACTGGGAAAATGTTAATAAATACAGTAGCTAATGTTGCTTAGTTTTAAATGTATATATTCCGATCCTATGCTCCCATGTGTGTTTTCCTTTGCATACTACTTGCATGCTATAAAATGCTTAAAATGCTTAACACTATTGTCCTGTATAAATTGCAAAGTTTTGCCATTTATTGGAGCTATAATGAACACTGTCACTTCTGTATATACACTAATTCTTTTTTTTTTTGCCACCAGCGGCCGAGGTAGCGCAACCTAATGTGAGAAACTGAGTGAGCTGAGTTGAGTAAGGGACTGCCCAGGTTAGTTATTTGGGGTTCCAAAGTGCTTTCAGGGCTATTTTTGGGAGATTGGGAGATCACATATGGTTTGAGAGGGCTGGCTCTGCAGTAGAAAGATCTATTAACGAAAGTAATGCTAGTTAAACACCTCTAATAGCAGCATAATCTTAATAACCATTCCCTATATTTTGCTCTCCAGAGCACCAGTTCAGCTCCCACCTCACACCTGAATAACATTTTTTTTTTTTTAAACTTAATTTGTCCAATTCCAATTTTCCATTCTTTGTAGAGATAGGCTTAGTCAAGGGATAGTGTACACTTAACAGGATGCCATAGCTTAGGGCAATGACTGGTAATTGTCCGTATCTTCTCAAATATCCCTTGTAATTTATTATTATCCCCATTATGTCGTTTTTTTCATTTGAAATCCGATATAGCAGACTATAGAACATTTCATTTTGTTTCGTTTTGTTTAATAACTAATTTCTTAGGTCCAAAAGTGACCGTAACCATCATTAGAGTCCCCTTATTGAGTCACTTACTTTACCATGGGTCCAAGAGTGACCTTTTGCAGTCTTGGGGGCACACACAGATAAAACTATAAAATGAGGTTCATTACTAGCGTTCAGTAGCTGGGTGTGAGATGTAGTTAGGTTGTTATTTAATTTTCATTGTAACCTACTGTTCTGCATTTGTTTGCCATAACTGTACCACATTAAGTATCTGATGTCTCTGCTATTGAATGTCTACTTATAGCTGTATTTTTTGAATAACCTCAATAAAAACTATTAAAAAAAAAACAAAAAAAACATGTCAGTACTACCACAAGCTGACAGTTCCCAAAGTAGCGGCAATATTTAAAGCAAAGCAAAGAATGACTAGATAAATGCAACTAAAAGGTAGTTCAGAATTCCCATTAAGTTCCATACTTAAAGGGACATTGTACACTAGATTTTTCTTTGCATAAATGTTTTGTAGATGATCTATTTATAAAGCCCATACAGTTTGTTTGTTTTTAAAAATGTATAGTTTTGCATATTTTTAAATAATATTGCTCTGATTTTCAGACTCCTAACCAAGCCCCAAAGTTTTAGGAGAATACCCACGTATACCTGCTCCAGCTTGCTCCTGTTTATGCAAAGGAAGGGGGAAGTGTCTGCTATTTCCCACTTGCAGTGAATGTTCCAGTAACATTTTTTAAACAGAGCTAAACTGAAAGCATCTAAGTAAGTATTAAACGGTTTTATACTGGATTTTTATATCAGTATCTGTGCATATTATTCTTTATATTAGTGTCTATTACATGCGGTTATATGAAAAATGGTGTATACTGTCTCTTTAAAGGTACCGTTAAGTCCCAAAAATGTGTTATCTGCAGATAATACCCTACTGAGGTAATGTCCCTTTATAAGTGGAGGCAGCTCCCTGTATTTAGTAATGTTTATATATGTATAATATTGTGTGCAAGCACCTTCTATAAATAAATACAGCATGGCTGCCAGGTGGTTAAAAATTATGATTTCTGCCAAAAGTAGGTTCATGGTAGTTTTTTTTTTTTTTTTTTTTTTTTAAAGATTTTTATTGAGGTTATGTAGATAGCAAACAATAATCAAAAGTTCAGTAGCATATACACAGTGGGAACAGTAGTATTTGTTTAGCTTTTACAATCATATAGAAAGAATTGACTTACCATGTACATGACATCGTATAGTTAGAAAGACAGTACAGTACTTTAGTACGAAACACTAAATATGCATATGGGAACCTCATTTTCTATTTTTTATAGGGGATGAAAGCACCTCAACAAGGCCAGCAGACCACTCATGGGCCTATTGTACGTTAAATGAATAGGAAGAGGAGCTCTAATGTCACATACGGTCACTTTTGGACCTTGAAATTGAATTAATATCTTTTAACAAACCGTGTGGCATGAAATTATATACAAGAACAGTAATATATATAACAACATTATATGTCATAAGTAATCAATGCTATGCCTAATACTTCAAATATTTAGGTCACTTGTGGGCCTTGAAATCATATATATGCATACCAAATGTATAGGGCAATTATCTGCAGCGGAAGAATTATAAACAATAGAGGCCTAGGATACCCCTCTGAGTAGTGGGAGTGGGCATGGACAACAGTCAACTATAGAAAAACGCACACAAGAAGGAAAGAAAAAAACAAAAAACAAAAAAACAACATGCTTCAAATATGGGTCATAACATAGGGATATATAATATTCTGGCTGAGATAAAAATGGTCTTAGGGGCATTAATCTTTCTAATAGATATAACTCACACATACTGCCATAACATTTTCATATTTTCACTTTACCTGTTATGATATAATGTTAACCTATTAAATTCTTGCATACAAACCAAATAATCTCAGTAGTATATATCTCTCAAGGAACTTATAGTAGGCCCTGTAAGCTCTGTCCCTGTCATCTAATTTCCTGCTAGCAAAAACAAAGACAAGCGGGCAAACTTCAAGTAGAAACATGTAAAAAATTATTAACATTGCATACAAAATTATCAAGCCAATAACTTTCATATAGTCCTATGTCTACAGTGGAGCGCAAAAAGTTCAGCTATGTGAGAGTGGGAATATCGTCAATGCACTCAGTGTGGAAAGATATATAACCATCTTACAGCTTGGTACAATAACAATGAAAGTGTTTCAACCGACCCCCAGTCTCCACATTAAGAGATAATGTATAGCTGCGTAACGTTCAGTGTCATTCTCAGACTTCTGGCACAACTCACAGACCCCCCTTAACATACTGGGAACTTGCAGGGGAATGCCCATCTCCAAACTTACTGCCAGTTTAGCGCTTGAAAGAGACACTTTGGCAGGAGGGTCTCCCAACTGAGGCTGTATAACGCTGCATACCAAATTAGTGCGTGTGCCCAATGTTGAAATCTCCACACACGAGTCATTTGTAGTAACCCGTTTCCATTTTCCCTTCAGAGCAGCAGAGGTGTCACAAACTCTCTTCCCACCTTGAACAGACGGAGCTTTAGCCGTACTCTTAGCGGGCTGATCTGGCTCCGCTTCTTGCAGTGGGAAAGGCTCCCCTGTGTCTCCAAAGTGCTGAACCGCAAACTGCCAATGCGGTTCCCCGACCTGAGTTGCTCCCGTGCGTAGACATGTAGGTTTTCTTTGCAGCTGTCCAGCTAAGTTCTTGTTGGTAGATGTAGCAGCTGCATCTTGCACCGCTTCCAAAATAGCGGTTTGAAAAGTGTCCACGAGGCTGCTCAATTCAGCTATAACCCATGTAGCTAGCGACATGCTTCTCCCAGCTGAACCAGAAAGTATATCCAAAAAACACTTGCTCCACTACGTCCAATCTCCCAGTTATATATAAGAAGTAGGGCACTTTTGAACATTCATCAAACGGCTGAAAGGAATAAAATTTGTGCTTCGTTATGAGCTTGTAACCCAGAAGTCTGGGGGGGGGTACTGTGCGGCTGCCCCAACTTCACTATTTCTCTCCAAAAGAGTAGGCCTTACAGGCCACGCTGCTTATAAGTTCTTTAGATGGCTAGGAAGTTGAACCGAAGAACATAGGTCAGGTACAAAGCTTAGGAATACTTTCCTGAATCTTGCAAACTTTCTGTGGTATAAAGCTACTAAGGAAATAATAGCTTGATATGGAAAATATTATATAAAGTCAGGAGCTCTTCAAAAACATGTCCTGCTGCATCGGCTGTAGGCACTGCCCCCTCTTCATGGTAGTTTTTGATGTTAATAACTCACTGTGATTCCAGAAGAGAATCCTGTGCACAGATCTGAGGATATCCACTTATATTTTAATAATTAGTGTAGTCAAGTATCTAGGGTTAAAATGAAAAAGTGAAAGTAAAGGCCTCTATCTTTATGAATCCTTCCCTGGTGTGAGAAAGAAGCTCCAGCATCTCAGATGCAACTTCTCTTAACCCCCTAGAGTCAGTCGGGCTGATCAAATTAACCAGGAAGCTGATCTTTCTCTATGCATGCTCCTTCCAAGCAGAGAGAGCTACAGTATGTCCGCATTTAGAGGCCTGTGTAGCAAAAGTAGCACTTCCCTTCCTGTGTGCCAGAACACGGAACCAGAGACTGCAAAATTAATAAAAATAAAAATTTGCCAGCAGGGGAGACCTGCAGCCTGTGGTTGCTGAATCATGTAGAGTACATGGAAAATTCACATGTGATCCAACGAGAAGATAGGGTGACCAAGGAGCTGCACTAAAGTGTGGCCATGTCCCTGCACGGCTCCCTCCGACTATGGATGGGCAAATGTGCTGAAAGTGTAATTCGTTTGGTAGAATAAATAGTCCTGTGGAATGAAAATCGATTAAAATTCGGTAATCAAATGTTACTTTCTTTTTTGAATATTTAAAAAGAAATTTAATATCTACATTCGATTTAACAAATACTATACAAAAGTTCAATAGTTCATGTGGTAGGGAATTTAGTAAATTGATGCATAATAGATACAAATATATAAATTTGAATGTTTTGAATTTGAATATTGCATAATTTGAATATTACATTTATAAAGAGCATTAGAAATACTCTAACAAATATACAGATTCAAATTCTTCAAAATCAAATATTGCATAATTTGAATATTGCATTTATAAAGAGCATTAGAAATACTCTAACAAATATACAGATTCAAATTCTTCAAATTCAAATATTGCATAATTTGAATATTACATTTAAAGAGAGTATTAGAAATACTATTACAAACACACAGATTCGAATTTTCGAATTCGAATACATGAATAATTTGAATCGAATTGTTAGAAAAATTTGAATATTACATTGAAGGAAAGCATTAAAAATACTATTACATAAAATGAATGTTAGAATGTTGTGCAAACCTTTGAAATTCCAAACGAACGAAGAAACTAACTAATGTGTTAAAATTTGTTTTAATTTTCTAATGTTGCAAAACATTCGCCCATCCCCAGTAGCTACTAGGGAAGCAGCTGTTGTTTTTTTGCTCAAATGATTTTTGACTGGAACGGCTACTTTTATATGGATTCTCTCTCTCCTACCTAGCAACATAGAACAGGTGACTTTGGTTGGTGTTTGTTATTGTATCTCCTAGACCTGTGAAAGTGGGGAATTTAATTGTTGTGACTACTATGGACTTATTTTGCACAAATGTTTTTTGACCGGAACACCCAGTTTGATGTAGATTCTTTGGTGGCTGTGTGTCTCTCCCACCTTGCCTTTTAGAGTGTGTGAATTTGGTTGGTTTGGCTACTTAAAGTAACAAAAGAAGAATCCTGGACCTACTCGATCCAAATGCAAAAGTGTTTATTCCAATGAACTTAGAAAGCATCACAGTGTCATGCAGCAGCGTGTAAAATTCAGATAAAAAACAACAAGTGGTGTCCCCCCCTCGGCTGCGTGACACTGTAATGCTTTCTAATTTCATTGGAATAAACACTTTTGCATTTTAATAGAGCCGGTTCAGAATTCTTCTTTTGTTACTTTACCACGCCAAGGGTTTTTCCTGCAGGGCTCTCTTGTGCAGACCTGAGTCACTCTCTCACACCTAGCCGCAGTATGGACATGGATATGCAACAGGTATTATTGGTCTGCAAGGACTTGCAGTACCGCAAGTAAGTGTCAGAAGTGGCCAGAAGACATACTGTACATCCACCTATTATCTGATCTTACACCTGATACAAGCTTATTCATTAATGAATATATAACAATTTCAACGGCATAGCCACATATATACTCGTGTTGGAGGAATCTTATTTGTGATTGTGGGGTGGCTACTTGGCATTCCCTGACTTTTTTGGGCAAAATGTTAAGACTTTGAAAACAAGTATTGTGGATTGTGTGGAGAAAACAGTACAGATTCTAGTAAGATTTATTTTTACATTTCTGAGTTGCTGAGCCCTATCTCAAAGAGTAAAGTGCAAATTAACGTTGAGTTGAAATTAAACTTTTTTGTCCTCGCGCTAACTGGTCAAGCACAAAAAGCTGAAGTTAGAATATCACGTGCACGTTCACGTATTCCCCCATAGAAGTTAATGGGGGGTAGTTATCAAGCCGTCAACTTTTCTGACTTCGCCGGCCCAATACGCCCGCCTAAGCTCGCCTACCTTCACCGCCGCGGACCTGAAAAAATACGCCTAAGTTATCAAAAAAAGCTGTCAAAAAGCTGTGGGGCGATGAGCAGCGGACTGTGAGAGTTATCACTCATCCGATCTCGCTGCTCTTCGGCTGTTTGACAGCTTTCTTGCTAGCCTGTCACTAAGCACTCACACTAAACTACACTGCTCTAACCCCTATACCGGCGCCCCCGGAGCCCCCCGCAACTAAATAAAGTTACTAACCCCTAAACCGCCGCTCCTAGACCCTGTCGCAACTATTAAAAATGTATTAACCCCTAAACCGCCGCTCCTAGACCCCGCCGCAAGTCTTATAAATGTATTAACCTCTAAACCGCCGCTCCCGGACACCGCTGCCACCTACATTATACCTAGTAACCCCTATCCTGCCCCCCCTATACCGCCGCCCTCTGTAATAAAGTTATTAACCCCTATCCTGCTGATCCCGCACCTCGCTGCAAATAAAAAAAATAGTTTAACCCCTAAACCGCCGCTCCCTGAACCCGCCACAACCTATATTAAATTTATTAACCCCTATCCTGCCCCCACTACACCGCCGCCACTGTAATAAAATTATTAACCCCTAAACCTAAGTCTAACACTAACCCTAACACCCCCTAACTTAAATATTAATTAAATAAATCTAAATAATATTTATATTATTAACTAAGTTAATCCTATTTAAAACTAAATACTTACCTATAAAACAAACTCTAATATAGCTACAATATAAATAATAATTATATTGTAGCTATCTTAGGATTTATTTTTATTTTACAGGTACCTTTCAATTTATTTTAACTAGGTACAATAGCTATTAAATAGTTATTAACTATTTAATAGCTACCTAGCTAAAATAAAGAGAAATTTACCTGTAAAATAAAAACTAATTAGGATTAATTTATTAAAGTATAGTGTAGTGTTAGGTGTAATTGTAACTTAGGTTAGGATTTATTTTACAGGTAAATTTCTCTTTATTTTAGCTAGGTAAGCTATTAAATAGTTAATAACTATTTAATAGCTATTGTACCTAGTTAAAATAAATTGAAAGGTACCTGTAAAATAAAAATAAATCCTAAAATAGCTACAATATAATTATTATTTATATTGTAGGTATATTAGGGTTTATTTTATAGGTAAGTATTTAGTTTTAAATAGGATTAACTTAGTTAATAATATAAATATGATTTAGATGTATTTAATTAATATTTAAGTTAGGGCGGTGTTAGGGTTAGTGTTAGACTTAGGTTTAGGGGTTAATAAATTTATTACAGTGGCGGCGGTGTAGTGGGGGGCAGGATAGGGGTTAATAAATGTATTATGGGTGGCGACGGTGTAGGGGGGGCAGGATAGGGGTTAATAAATTTAAGATAGGTTGCGGCGGGTTCAGGGAGCGGCGGTTTAGGGGTTAAACTATTTATTTATTTGCGGCGAGGTGCGGGATCGGCAGGATAGGGGTTAATAACTTTATTACAGAGGGCGGCGGTATGGGGGGGCAGGATAGGGGTTAATAGGTATAATGTAGGTGGCGGTGGGCTCCGGGAGTGGCGGTTTAGGGGTTAAGACATTTATTATAGTTGCGGTGGGCTCTGGGAGCGGCGGTTTAGGGGTTAATAGGGATAGAGTAGCTTGCGGTGGGCTCCGGGAGCGGCGGTTTAGAGGGTAATACATTTATTTAGTTGCGGCAGTGTAGGGGGGTAGATTAGTGGTGTTTAGACTCGGGGTACGTGTTAGGGTGTTAGGTGTAGACAGCTCCCATAGAAATCAATGGGATGTCTGGCAGCAGCGAACTTGTACGTTCGCTATGGTCAGACTCCCATTGATTCCTATGGGATCCGCCGCCTCCAGGCTGGCGGTTTGAAAACCAGGTACGCTGGGCCGTAAAAGTGCCGAGCGTACCTGCTAGTTTTTTGATAACTAGCAAAAGTAGTGAGATTGTGCCGCACTTGTGTGCGGAACATCTGGAGTGACGTAAGAATCGATCTGTGTCGGACGGTGTCCGGCGGATCGAAGTTTACGTCACAAAATTCTACTTTTGCCGGTCTGAAGCCTTTGATAACTAAGGCGAATCAGCCTCGCCACAAATACGCTGCGGAATTCCAGCGTATTTGAGGTTGACGGCTTGATAACTAGGCCCCAATGAATAAAAAAAGTGAGCATAAACATTTATACCTATATGAATATACATGATTATATAAAGGTATAGGTATATACAAATATATATAGGAATAACTATTTAAAAATACATAGAACATATTCTGCGTCTGTGCAGAACATTGGAATGTCAAATAATTACAGTAAATATACTGTATAACACTTTATTAAATATGAATATTGCATAGATATGTTTTAACATGTTTTCATCTACTTATCTGCAAACGCCTCTAAATGCACTTCTATATATGTCATATATGTATTTATGTTTATATGTGTATATATGTCTGTAAATACATATATAAACATTTTAATGCATAAATACATATGTATACATATGTATATATATATATATATATATATATATATATATATATACTATATATATATATGTATATATATATATATATATATATATATACATATACACATACATATCCATCTTTAGACATGTAAATGTATTTATCTCTATGTTAAAGCACCTTACCTGCTTTTTTCTTCTAGCACCTGAGACCTCATATCTTTGGACCTTTACAACTTTTGTGTGCAATATTTTTTTTAAATAATTTTTATTATATAGAGTTATTATGAGTGTAACTGTACTTTGTAATGTATATTTTATGTGTTTTGTGCAACTTTTATGTTTGGCAAAACAGATAACCCAAGCTCTGAAGTCGCGGCAATCATTCTAGCATAAATTGCGATTGTGCTCAAGCAATTTTGTTTACGTTCAACCTGTAATACCAGTGGTAATCCTGACGAACGCAAACCCTTGCGATAAAGTACTTATCGCTCGGGCTGCCCTCGTAATCTGGTGCATTATCTGTAATTGATATTATTATATTCTAATTGCCTGATATATTATGACTGTATACAAGTTCAAATGAGCATTCTTTATTAAACCTTGTGCAAAGCCAATAGGTGCCCAGTGACTGGATGAGCAAACACAAGCTGGTGACAGATTTATCTTGGATGATGTTCATATGTAGTGACACTGGCAAGTGAGAAGTGTAATTATCCCAGCCAATGTCAGAGTCTGCAGATGGCAACTAGATCCAATAACATGGTGAAGTTACAATACAAAGTAAAAGGGAGCTGAGTATAGAGCTGAATATAAATGTTCAGTTGTTAAGAAGCGTCAGCATTAAATTACTCCAATTAACCCTTCCTTTACTTTACCATTATAAATAAATCAGACAAATAGGAAAATACTGATTGGGTTGTATTCATTGAATTATAACATTAACATCAGGTATAACTTAAGTGGCAGCAATCAGGTCCTATTAACCCATGTAAAGATGGTCAGTGGCTATTTGTTGTCACTTAACTTTCCTCCTTCCATTTTTGAGATGTCATCTTTCACCATCTTCCTTAATTTGAAATATCTGTACCTGCAGAGAAGTATGAGAATTGTATTGTTTTATAGAGCGATTGCCATAAAACATACTAGAGATTTCCTTATATAATTTATTTATTTGCCCGTTTCTGAGCACGGACACCACAAAGCAAATAATCCACTCCCTTTGTAATTTACCAACTTGATTACTGCAATAACCTACTGACTGGCCTTCCTCTCTTCCACTTCTCCCCCTTCAATTCATCCTAAATGCCTCTGCCAGGCAAATCCACTTTCCCATCGCTCTGTATCTGCTGCCCCTTCACTGGTTCCGCATTCACAGCAGAATTAAATTCAATATTCCCACCCTGAATTACAAAGCCCTTACCAATGCTGCCCCCCACTACCTGTCCTCACTAATCAATAAATATACTCCAGCCCACCCACTAAGATCCAACAATAAAATGCTCCTTCCATCTTTGATTATCACCTCTTCCCACAATAGACTACCCTCTACAACACTCTCCCTCATGCGGTCAGACCTTCCCCTAATCTGCCTTCTCTAAAACACTCTATAAAGACATTATTGTTCAGGGAAACCTATCAACCAACTCAGTTACAAATTAATCCCAATTACCTAATAATTGCGCTAATCTAACTCTCTATTAACATAGCTCTCACCCTTTCAGTCCTCACCTCCTTTTTCTCACCCCCCCCTACCCTTCTAGATTGTAGGTTCCCACTGGAATAGGGCCCTCAATTCCTCCTGGATTTGTTTGGCAATAATTGTCTTGTCTCTTACAAGTTTTGTATAATTGTTTGGACAGCACTGTGCTTTATAAATAAAGTATTATAAAAATCATAAGAAGATATCTTATTTTTTTGGTTGAAATGTATATCTTTAACTTACCCAAAATATACTCCTAACACAATTACTCCTATAACGATGATAGTGGGAATTCCACAAGAAACCAGTAATTTGTTTATTCTGGAACTTTTCTTCAATTGCTGGTAAAGTTTTACCAAATTAAAGTAATCTGGGGTCAGCACATCACCATTATCTGGTTTTCTGGCCCTGGACTCCACTAGTTTACTTTCCATATGTACTTTCATGTCATTGTCTGTAATGTTCTGATGAAGTTCTGCAGCAGAAACAAAGACTGTTAGATGAAATAACCCTGCAGGGTACCTGGTTGTCCCTCTATAGAATACATAATGAGACAATTAGAAAAGGTCCAATGTTAAAGGCCCACGAAACTTAAAATGTTTCCTTCATGATTAAGATAGAATGAACAATTTTAAAACATTCCCATTTAGCTCTATTATTAAATTTACTCTCAAAAACCTTTGTTGAAATTTTATATATATGTATATATATATATATATATATATATATATATTCTAAGTTTGGCTTTTTGTGCGCAAACTTTTTTACTTCTAGTGGATTTAGCGCTTCAGCTGGTGCCCTAAATACCGCTCCACTTGTAATCTGGCCAAAATCAGGTAATTGATACTTTAACGCACAGATGATTAGTGTATGTATGTTTGCTTGCTGAGTTTGTTTTCTCTCCAGAGTTATTTTGCCTTTAAAAATTTTATAGATACCCATAGAGCAAATATATACAGATAGTATTTGTCCTGTATGTGACTTGTATGTGTTTTGTTGCTTATTATCTGTATTATATTGTGCAGCCACTGCCAGTACTGTATAGCAAGGTATAATGTTTACATGTATGTCAGTGCCTAACTGTGCACCTATACCGAGATTTCCCTGATTAGCCTTTTCTTTTAATGTTTGTCCATCTGACACTGAAATGACTGAATTAAATTAATAAAAGATATACATTTGGGCACTAATGAGAATATAGATAGCAGAACAGCATTAGTGTCAAATCAATATTTGTATTAGTGTCCTTCATAAAACTTATAACATAACAAAACTAACGTGCATCACTGTAAATATCCTAATCCATATTAAATAATATGGTAATTTGTTAATTATCTTAATAATTGCATCTTTAGAACATACATTTAGGTAGAACTTTAAGGGTGAAAATTAAGGATCCTATAAAAGGTACCTCATCGGCAATCAGACGCACCCCATAAGTGCCCGAATCATTTAGGTACACAGGATCAATCACTAG
Source organism: Bombina bombina (assembly GCF_027579735.1). Classification (NCBI taxonomy): domain Eukaryota; kingdom Metazoa; phylum Chordata; class Amphibia; order Anura; family Bombinatoridae; genus Bombina; species Bombina bombina. Next base: position 554,013,330 of record NC_069501.1, on the reverse strand, counting down.
AGAGCAGTTGCCATCAATAAGTAGAGACTCAAACATATGATCTCTTTCACTGGGTGTCATCATCTGATCTGTCGTGGTGGTTTAATATCGGAATTGGAGTGGAGATGTTACTGTCCTCTGGGGTAAATTCCCATGCCACAAAGATAGATTTGAGCAGTTCAGTTGAGTTGTTCATGGAAAATGAACAAGGAATCATAATCCCTGATCTAGAGTGAACAACCATCTCCATCTGCAGCAGGGTAAAGTTTGTAATCATCAGCGCTAGAAGAAAGAACAAAAAGGGCATTTACTATGAGTACAGGTAAACTATGAGGGAACAATTGGGAAGCGGATTATCTCAGCCATCAGGTGGTCAATCCATCCAGATGTGTTTTCTCAGATTGTTCAGATGTGGGGTCTTCCAGAAATAGATCTGATGGCTTCCCATCTAAACAAGAAACTACCCAGGTACCTGTCCAGGTCCAGGGATCCTCAGGCGGAAGTGGTGGATGCGTTAACAGTGCCTTGGTGTTACCAACCTGCTTATATTTTCCCGCCTCTAGTGCTTCTTCCAAGAGTGATCTCCAAAATCATCATGGAACAATAGTTTGTGTTGCTGGTAGCTCCAACATGGCCTCACAGGTTTTGGTATGCGGATCTTGTTAGGATGTCCAGTTGCCAACCTTGGCCACTTCCATTAAGGCCAGACCTTCTGTCTCAAGGTCCGTTTTTCCATCAGGATTTCAAATCATTAAATTTGAAGGTATGGAAATTGAATGCCTAGTGCTTAGTCATAGAGGTTTCTCTGACTCAGTGATTAATACTATGTTACAGGCTCGTAAATCTGTTTCTAGAAAGATTTAATATCGAGTTTGGAAGACTTATATTTCATGGTGTTCTTCTCATAAATTCTCCTGGCATTCTTTTAGAATTCCCAGAATTTTAGTTTCTTCAGGATGGTTTAGATAAGGGTTTGTCTGCAAGTTCCTTGAAGGGACAAATCTCTGCTCTTTCTGTTTTATTTGAAAAAGAAAAATAAGGGTAACTCCTCTTGTAAAAATCCCAAAATATTTTTATTAGACAGGATCAGACACAGAACACCACAACGTTTCGGGGTCAGTACCCCTTAGTCATGTGATAACAAACAGTTATCACAGTTTCTTCAGGATGGTTTGGATAAGGTTTTGTCTGCAAGTTCCTTGAAGTTCTCTTTCTGTTTTATTTCACAGAAAGATTGCTATACTTCCTGATATTCACTGTTTTGTACAGGCTTTGGTCCATATTAAGCCTGTCATTAAATCAATCTCTCCTCCTTGGAGTCTTAATTTGGTTTTGAAGGCTTTACAGGCTCCTCTGTTTGAGCCTATGCATTCTTTGGAAATTAAACTACTTTCTTGGAAAGTGTTGTTTCTTTTAGCCATCTCTTCTGCTAGAAGAGTTTCCGAATTATCTGCTCTTTCTTGTGAATCTCCTTTTCTGATTTTCCATCAGGGTAAGGCAGTTTTGCGAACTTCATTTAAATTTCTACCTAAGGTTGTGAATTCTAACAACATTAATAGAGAAATTGTTGTTCCTTCTTTGTGTCCTAATCCTAAGAATTCTTTGGAGAGATCCTTACATTCTTTGGATGTGGTAAGAGCTTTGAAATATTATGTTGAAGCTACTAAAGATTTCAGGAAGACTTCTAGTCTATTTGTTATCTTTTTTCTGGTTCTAAGAAAGGTCAGAAGGCTTCTGCCATTTTCCTTGGCATCTTGGTTAAAGCTTTTGATTGATCAGGCTTATTTGGAGTCGGGTCAGGCCCCGCCTCAGAGAATTACAGCTCATTCTACTAGATCAGTCACCACTTTGTGGGCTTTTAAGAATGAAGCTTCAGTTGATCAGATTTGCAAAGCAGCAACTTGTTCTTCTTTGCACACATTTACTAAATTCTATCGTTTTTATGTAATTGCTTCTTCAGAAGCAGTTTTTGGTAGAGACGTTTTTCAGGCAGCTGTTTCAGTTTGATTCCTCTGCTTATGTTTAAGTTTTTTCTTTTCATTATGAGAATAAACTTATATTTTGGGTTGTGGATTAATTTTTTTCAGAGGAAAATGGCTGTTATTATTTTATCCCTCCCTCTCTAGTGACTCTTCTGTGGAGTTCCACATCTTGGGCATTACTATCCCATACGTCACTAGCTTATGGACTCTTGCAAATTACATGAACGAAAACATAATTTATGTAAGAACTTACCTGATAAATTAATTTCTTTCATATTGGCAAGAGTCCATGAGACCCACCCTTATTTATGGTGGTTATGTTTTCTTGTATAAAGCACAGTTATTTCCAAATTCCTTTGTTGATGCTTTTTACTCCTTTCTTTATCATCCCACTACTTGGCTATTAATTAAACTGAATTGTGGGTGTGGTGAGGGATGTATTTATAGGCATTTTGAGGTTTGGGAAACTTTGCCCCTCCTGGTAGGATTGTATATCCCATATGTCACTAGCTCGTGGACTTTTGCCAATATGAAAGAAATGAATTTATCAGGTAAGTTCTTACATAAATGATGTTATATTTATATATACCTATATATATATATATATTCAATGTCCATAGGGCACTGCACACACATTTAAGCGTTGTTGCCCGGGGTGCATTCAATTCAATAACATGCAAATTTCAAAAAACAGGAGCGCACTCGCCGGGTCTTAAGCAAATAACATTTATTTAATCAGTGACGTTTCGGGGTGGCTAGCCCCGTCCTCAGACCATTACAATATCCCAAATAATAACAAAACTTATATACATTACCCTCCACCATCACCACGTACTACCGGAAGTGCCACCGGCGTCCTGCAGGGCTCAGTGCGCAGGTCCGCCGGTTGCCATAGCAACCCGGATATACATTTCTGCAATACAAATGTAATATTTTGTGAGACACAACAGATATCTACAGTTTATAATTACAAAGATAAAAAGCTCAAATAGTATAAATATTCAGTTCTCTCTCTGAGGCTACACAATATTGGATTTACTATTTTGGATATATGCCACCATGTAAACATGTACCCGGTTGTCCCTTAATTAAGGAATTAAAGAACATCAGAGGATTAAAGGGAACTGAGTATCTAGTCACACTTGACGTGGTGAGCCTCTATACAGTGATTCCACACCAACAAGGTATAGAGGCTATACGTAATCATCTCTATAGATATCCCTATGTAGGTCCTGATATGGATTGGCTATTGGAACTCTTGGAATTCTGCCTCAAAATGAACTACTTTCGCTTCGAGAACAGGTATTTCTTGCAACTGCTTGGGACGGCGATGGGGTCAAGTGTGGCCCCATCATACGCCAACCTGTATATGGCTGAGTTCGAACAACATCAAACAGAATTATTCAATGATACTAGGATACGATTTTTTCGTCGCTACATTGATGATCTGTTTCTAATCTGGGAAGGTACAGAAGAGGAACTTTTGGACTGGTTCCAACAACTGAACCAGGTTTTACCAAATCTCCAGTTTAAAATGGAGCATAGTCAAACCTCAGTGGATTTCCTAGATCTTCGCATTTCAGTCCAGGGGGATGAGTTGGGTACGACCCTCTTCCGAAAAACAACGGATAGAAACTCGTTATTGCAAGCTTCAAGCTGCCATCCAGCGGGCCTCAAGCGAGCACTACCGGTATCACAATTTAAAAGGGTAGTCCGCAACAATAGTGATCCTAATAAGGCCAAAGAACAATTATTAGAGATGCAAGCGAGATTTCTACAAAGAGGGTACCAACAAACCCACATTGATCAACATCTCAAAAAATTCTGGGATATGAAGCAAGAAGATGCTTTAAGCACAAGCAAACGCATAGAGACAAAGAATGTCTGACATATGTAACAACATACACTGCGGACAAAAAGGGAATACCTGGAGTCGTGAGAGACCGATGGGATATAGTGACGAGTGATCCAACCTTGCCATTTACAAACATGGAACCACCAAGGGTGACCTACAGACGAGCAAGATCACTTAGGGATTCCTTGGTGAAAGTGGATCCAGTGGACAGCTATAAAAAGATCACTTGGCTTCAATCATCTAAAGTGGGGTGTTATAGATGCCTTGGCTGCACCACATGCAATGGCATGAGCAATACCAAGACATTTACACATCCCCACACTAATAAAAAGTACACAATTAAGTACAGAGTAACGTGTACCACAGAATATATTATCTACCTCTTACACTGCCCATGTGGTTTATATTATGTGGGTAAGACGGTTGATACCCTCCGCATACGTATGGCCAACCATCGCTCGGCCATTAGATTGGCAATCAGAGAGAAAGAATCTGAACAGCCTGTAGCCAGGCATTTTGCGATGAGTGGCCACACGGTTAGTGATTTGAGATATGTGATCATTGATCACGTACCCAAATTAAACAGAGGTGGGGATAGAGCTAACTTATTATTGCAAAAGGAATCCAGGTGGATTTACAACTTGGGGACTTTGTCCCCCAAGGGGTTAAACACACAATTGGATTGGCATTGTTTTTTGTAAAAATACCTTGGTTTAAATAAACCATGGTTTGATAAGTTTTAAGCCAATAGCTCTGGTGACACAGTACTTTCTTTAACGCCAACTTAATACCATATTAATAACTTATTGTTTAAGGTAATTTCAATGGTTGTGAAGTTTGAAAGGGACCTGTCACAGATTACTTCGCCTATAATGTAGATAATGTATATAATATATATAGGACTCCACTATGTTACTAATATCACCATTTCAAAGATTGATAATTTGTAACCATTAGGGATTACATGCCATTACAACGGTTACCTTGACAACCGGGTACATGTTTACATGGTGGCATATATCCAAAATAGTAAATCCAATATTGTGTAGCCTCAGAGAGAGAACTGAATATTTATACTATTTGAGCTTTTTATCTTTGTAAATATAAACTGTAGATATCTGTTGTGTCTCACAAAATATTACATTTGTATTGCAGAAATGTATATCCGGGTTGCTATGGCAACCGGCGGACCTGCGCACTGAGCCCTGCAGGACGCCGGTGGCACTTCCGGTAGTACGTGGTGATGGTGGAGGGTAATGTATATAAGTTTTGTTATTATTTGGGATATTGTAATGGTCTGAGGACGGGGCTAGCCACCCCGAAACGTCACTGATTAAATAAATGTTATTTGCTTAAGACCCGGCGAGTGCGCTCCTGTTTTTTGAAATTTGTGTATATATATATATATATATATATATATATATATATATATATATATATATATAGATGTATATAAATATATAAAGGAATATCTATTTAAAAATACTTAGAACATACTCCCCCATCTACAGAACATTTGGGAAAAAATAAAAAATTTATTGCGATTGCGACTGCTGCATCATGGGTAGTTCCGCCCCTGTGTCTGTACATATATATTTGTGTGTTTATATGTGTATATATGTCTGTAAATACATATATACATCTCTAAATACATATACACACACACGTATACAGTGTATATATATATATATATATATATATACAGTATATATATATATTTATATATATATATATATATATATATATATATCTTTAGATATGTATATGTATGTATCTCTATGTTAAAGCCCCTTGCCTGCCTTTTTTTCCCTAACAACCGAGATCTCCGATCGCTGAGTCCTTATAACTTTTTGGTGCAATATTAAAAAAATAAATGTTATTTTTTATTTATTATGTGTTATTATAAGTGTAACTGTATTTTGTAATATATTTTTGAAGTGTTTTGTGCAAGTTGTTATTTTCGGAAAACAGTTAACCTGTGCTGTGAAATTGCGGTATTGATTGTAGCGTAAATCACGATTGCACTAGCGCAATCGTGATTGTGCTCAACTTGCAATATCAGGGCAATTTATATGGTGCGCAAACAATCACGAAAACCCTTGCGCAATCATTTGCGCGCGACTTGTAATCTAGCCCTAAATACTCATGCACCTCGCTCTAATTATAGGTGCTGCCAGTTTGGAACCTAGCTTACACTGCAGGTATCTGAAGGTCAGTTACTACACTTATGCAACCACATCAACATTGAAACATAATGAAAGCAATATATTTACTTGACGGCCCCCATGACTAGAGGGCGATGGGAAATAACCTTACTACTATACTTATAAAATGTATTTAGTGTTAAATTTCCTTTTAACACTGCTTTATTCTATACAGTTATTGACTGCACACTATAGGTTATAACATTCTGTTTGGGTACTCTTTTTTTAAAAAATGTTTTAAGAAATACATATACACATTATTCTTATGTTAATATTTGCCTAGAATACATTATTCTATCTAGAATTTAATTAGTGTTTTATATCACTTTAACTGATGCACCAGTGTATGTTATTGTGTGCTATATTTGTCTAGGTAGTAGCAAGAGCAGGTCGTCTCTCGGTCACACATTCATAAAGTGTAATTCTAGAAACGCATTCACCCACTGTGGCTCTCAATTTTATTTAGGTGAAGAACAATGGAGTTATTTCAGTACATTATAAAACAAGGTCATCTCAATAACAAGTTTATGTTATATAAATTCTACAGTTGTTGCTACACATTCACAAGCTCTGCTTTATTTGCAAGTCAAAAAAATACATGTATAACATTTTTTTATGATATTCAATAGGAAGATTTTATGAAATGTAATCATACTGTTTTTATTGTTCTAAAATATTCATTGTTTGTTTAGTTTTTTTGCTTATACAAGTTTATGATATTCTGAATACTGTAATACCCATTTCTTACTATCTGTTATATACATAAGGCTAGATAACAAGTGGAGCGTGTAAACATTGCTGGAAGTTAGGTTTCTTGCGCATGTCAGGTAGCGCGCATATTACAAGTTGAAAGTAAAAGCTTTGAGCTCTCCAGAAACCGGACATGCATAATAAACTAGACTTCAGATATTGTGATATCGCATTAGCCCCTGGACTTCAATGGAGTTGCAAATGTAAAAAAAACGAACACCTTTACTCGCGAGCTAACCCCCATCCCAATAAACCCACTACTATATTAATCACCAAACCATCACAAAATCCCTGCTACACTACTTAACCCCTAAACCACCCCAACCCCCTTTACAATTAACCCCCTAAACTACTTAACCCATAACCACTACAACCACTGTCGGAATTAACCCTCTTTACTACTTAACCCCTAAACCGGCACAAACCTTATCTCAATTAACCCCCTACTCCATTAACCCATAAACTGCCACAACCCCCATCAAAATTAACACTCTACACTACTTAACCCCTAAACCACCACAACCCCATCACAATTAATCCTTACTCTATTAACCCCTAAACCGCCACACCCAGGCCCGGACTGGCCATTGGGTATGCCAGGCAATGCCTGGTGGGCCGCAGGGTCCGTTAGCCCCATCCACCGACTGGATGCCTTAGCCCCACCCACTGACCGGATCCTTTAGCTTGCCCACTGATGGGTCCCTTAGCCACACCCACCATCTGGGTCTCTTGCCTCCACCCAGGACTCATATCCACACCAGGGGCAGGCTGGCCCAGGGACAACAATAGACCCCAAGGCTGTAGTGGAGAAATAGGGCTGATTTTTTTTTTAAAAATATTGGTGTTTGCAGTGGCATAATATTTAGTGATGCAGAGGGTCGCAGTTGCGACTGGGCCTGCCTTGGAGGTCTGCCACTCGGGGGAGGGGCCCATCACCATTCCCTCTAACAGTTCCTCACTTCCTGTTCATCTACAAGTCTTTGGCATACAATTAACCTACTGCCAAACGGAAAAAAGATGTTTCTTTTATTTCTTTCAAACCCATGGCTGCTGAATGTGGTGCTGTGAGATATGTTGCAGCACTTGTTGGCAGCATTGGGTTAACTGTAGTCTGCAAGTTTATTGCTTTAATACACATGCTGTATTTCAGAGCGGGTCCTGGGGTCACGTGGGGACTGTGCTCAGAGCAAAGATTTATAGACCTACAAACAGATCAGCAGACCATTTAAGCAAAACGTGTTTTCAAGTGTTACTTGCAGGTAATGCTAAGCTTAAAAAAAGATGCAACTTCTGTTTTATTTTTAGACTGCACTAAATGTTCTTATAGTATTAATAATAATCTTTAATATATATATATATATATATATATATATATATAGATATATATATATACATATATTTATAAATATATATAGTGTATATTATACATTGTATATATATATATATATATATATATATATATATATATATATACTGTATATATATATATATATTCTTGATGTATGGTTTTTCATAGCTGCTTAAAAGTAATCAAAAATTTGAGAACACAAAAAATGGGACTGTTTGCCCTGCACTCCACTGCTAATTTGGTAAAAACTGTATATTACCCTGAGATTGGTATCCAATTAGAGAACTGTTACAAAATGAAGGGTTTGTCTTATACATGGAACCCTGCTGGTTAGTCTAAATTTGTGTATACTTGTAAATAGTGTAGTGAATATATGTGTGTGTGATGATTATACACAAAATGTAGAGATACCTGTAGTTAATTATCTTGCACAGGATTATTTTGTAAGCAATTTAATCTTCTCTTTATATATACACTCACCAGCCACTTTATTAGGTACACCTTGCTAGTACCAGGCTGGACCCCTTTTGCCTTCAGAATTGCCATAATTCTTTGTGGCATAGATTCAACAAGGTGTTGGAAACATTCCTCAGAGAGTTTGGTCCATATTGACACTATAGCATCACACAGTTGCTGCAGATTTGTCGGCTGCACATCCATGATGCAAATCTCTAGTTCCACCACATCCCAAAGGTGCTCTATTGGATTGAGATCTGGTAACTGTGAAGGCCATTAAAGTACAGTGAACCCATTGTCATATTCAAGAAACCAGTTTGAGATGATTTGAGCTTTGTTATATGGTGCATTATCCTGCTGGAAGTAGACATCAGAAGATGGGTACATTGTAGTCATAAAGGAATGGACATGGTCAACAACAATACTCAGGTAGGCCGTGGCATTTAAATGATGCTCAATTGGTACTAAGGGGCCCAAAGTGTGCCAAGAAAATATCCCCCACACCATTACACCACAACTACCAGCCTGAACCGTTGATACAAGTGTCAGGTTTTTTTTTCCCTGTTTTGTTTGCCATGTGCTGCTGGCAGCCATTTTACTCACCTCTCTTGCTGACTATGGTGCATTGTGGGGGATGCTGCTCATTTCCTGCACTTTCTTTTATGGCCAGACTGGTGTGCATCATCCGTGAGACAGTATGCAGTCTCAGAATTGTGATGTCATCACTTATTATTTAAAGGGCCTCTGTTCAGTATGCTTTGCCTTTGCGTTGTCTCAGACCTGTTTGTGAGAGTTCCTGTGTATTACCTGGCTACCTGACGTCCTGGTTCCTGATCCCTGGCTTGTTCCTGACTCTGCTGTTTTCCTTGTTCCTGATTCCGGCTCATCTGACTATTCGCTTTGGCTCCTGACTCGGCTCATCGGACTACCAGCTCTGGTTTTGACTCCTGGCTTGTTATTTGACTTGTGGACTTTTTATTATTTTTTGCTATTAATAAAGGTGTGATTATTTTTGCACTTCTCGTCTCAGTCTGATTCCTGGCACCCTGACATTACGCAAAGGCCATGAATCCTGATGGTGCTAATAATCCACCTTTACCTGCCATCATTTCCAGGATGGATGTACAGGATCACCGCTTGGATGAATTTGCACTAGCCCTGCAAACCCTGCTGACTCGCACTGCACATTTGGGCCAAAGTGTCTGCTCCTGTTTCCGCTGCTGCACCTATGCCTACCAGGAGCATGTCCGGTTCTGCATCTCTACCTCAGCGATATGGAGGCAATCCTATTCAGTGCAGAGGGTTTTTGAACCAGGTGGGCATTTACTTTGAGATGTTACCTCAGGCGTTTCCCTCTGACAGATCTAAGGTGGGATTTCTCATCTCGTTACTCTCTGACACAGCTCTTGCCTGGGCTAATCCCTTGTGGGAGACTAATATGATTTCAAATTACCCTGAATTTGTGGCCTCCTTTTAAAGGGTATTTGATGTTCTGGCTTGCTCCTCCTCTGCTGCTAAACGAATCATGTCCATTCTGCAAGGTACAAGATCTGTTGCTCAGTATGCCATTGAGTTCCGTACACTTGCCGCAGAGGTAGGATGGAAAAATGAAGCCCTTGTTGCTGCCTTCTTTCATGGGCTCTCTGATGCGATTAAAGACGAAGTTGCTGCCAGAGATTTACCAGAGGATCTCAAGGCATTGGTGTCTTTTGTTATCCTAATTGACATCAGACTCAGAGAGAGGCCCTCTTACAAGGAGCGCTTGTGGAAGCCTCCTGTTTCATTGTCTCCTACGTGTTCGTTCCCACCCATCCCTCCCTTTCCTACCATGCCTCCTGGTCCCGAGTCACCAGGTACTGCTGAGCCGATGCAGTTGGGATTCACGCGTCTCTCTGCAGCGGAGAGGGCCTTTAGGAGGAGGGAGGGGCTCTGCCTCTATTGTGGGTTAAAGGGCCACCTTTTGAAGTCTTGTCCTACATGGCCGGGAAACGCTCATACCTAAGGTCCTGTCCGGGGCAGACCTTGGGTGGTTTATCCTCGTCCCCGGAACCGCTTAAGGAGAAACCTTTGGTCATGGTTGTCCTTTCCTGGGTGGTCTCCTCCATAGTCACTCAGGCTCTTGTTGACTCCGGTGCTGTGGGCTATTTAATTGACAGTACTCTTGTATCAAAGCACTCCATTCCTGTTTTGCCTCAGTCCATTCCGCTTGCTATTGAGGCCATTGATGGCAGGCCCCTTCAGCCCGCACTCACGAAACTTCTCCGTTGTCCATGGCTGTTGGGGCTCTCCATTTTGAAACCCTCCAGTTCCAGGTGATAAACTCTCTGCATTTTCCGGGTGTTCTGGGTTATCCCTGGCTCCAAAAGCACAATCCCAGTCTCGACTGGCGCAGGTCCGAAATTTTGTTGTGGTCCCCGCAATGTATTTCCACTTGTCTTCGTAAACCAGATAAAGTCTTGTGCACTTCTTCGGTATCTCAATTGCCAGAGGAGTACCGAGAGTTCCTAGACGTTTTTGACAAGGTACGTGCAGGTCCTTGGGGCCGGGTGTACCCTCTGTCTGTTGCAGAGAATTGTGCTATGGAGGAGTATGTTGCCGATGCTCTGTCGCGGTGGATCATCTGCAAATTTTGCTCTCCTGCAGGGGCTGCTTCTTCTTTGTGAAGAAAAAGGGTGGCGAGTAAAGTCCATGCATCGATTATAGGGGTCTTAATCATCTTACCATTAAAAATGCTTACCCTATTACGCTCATTACGGAACTCTTTGACCGCCTTAAGGGAGCTACAATCTTTACTAAACTTGATTTGAGAGGAGCGTACAATCTCGTTAGTATTAAGGAGGGCCATGAATTGAAAACAGCATTTAACACCAGGAGCAGGCATTATTAGTATCTTGTAATGCCCTTTGGCCTATGTAATGCTCCTGCTGTTTTTCAGGAATTTATTAATGATGTCCTACAAGATATGTTGCAACAGTGTGTTATGGTGTACTTAGAAGAAATCCTCATACGCTCACCCACACTTGAGGCTCACCGTTCTGATGTTACACAGGTTCTTCAGAGACTACGTGAGAACGGCCTGTTTTGTAAACTCGAGAAATGTGAGTTCCATCAGACTCAAGTAACCTTCCTAGGTTATGTTATCTCTGTTGCAGGGTTCTCCATGGATCCTGACAAGTTATCTGCAGTTCTGCAGTGGCCTTGCCCAGTTGGTCTTCGGTCTATTCAACGTTCTTTGGGGTTCGCCAATTACTATAGAAAGTTTATTAAAAACTTTTCTTCCTTGGTCAAACCTATCACAGACATGACCCGTAAAGAGAATGATCCACTCCATTAGTCACCTACTGCCATTAAAGCCTTTGATAGTCTTAAGACTGCCTTTGCTGCCGCTTCAAGTTCTGGCTCATCCTAACCCTGTCCTGCCTTTCGTTCTTGAGGTGGATGCGTCTGAGACTAGAGTAGGTGCCCTCTTGTCTCAACGTCCTACGCCTGATCCTTGGATCTGTGTGGTTTCATCTCTAAGAAATTGTCTCCAGCGGAGTGCAATTATGAAATTGGTGACAGGGAATTACTGGCCATAATTTTGGCACTCAAGGAATGGAGGCATCTTCTCAAGGGTACTAGTATGCCAGTGCTCATTCTTACTGACCACAAGAATTTAACTTATCTATCTGAAGCAAAATGTTTGTCGCCCCGACAGGCCAGATGGGCGCTATTTTTGTCTCGGTTTAATTATGTGGTCTCCTACCTGCCTGGTAGTAAGAATGTTAGGGCTGATGCCCTCTCTCAACAATTTTAGTCTCTGTCCAAGGAGGAGTCTGTAAATACTCCTGTTATACCTCCTGACCATATTTTGGCTACCATACGTACTAATTTGACTTCTCCCTTAGGGGAGGAGATCCTGGCTGCACAAACCAATGCACCTCCTGAGAAACCTAGTGGTAAGTGTTTTGTTCCTGAGAATCTTCAAACTAAATTTTGCACAATTACCACTATCCTAATGCCGCAGGTCACCCAGGCAAGAACCAAATGATTTGGTCTGTCACTCAACAATTCTGGTGGCCAGGTCTTCGTTCTGATTTTGCTGCGTATGTTACCTCCTGCTCAGTTTGTGCACAGAATAAGACTCCTCGACATCTTCCTGTGGGTCTTTTTCAACCTATTGCTAATGGTGAGCGCCCTTGGACACATCTTTCCATGGACTTCATTGTTGAGCTGCCTGTTTCCAATGGCAATACTGTTATCCTTATGGGGGTTGACCATTTTTCTAAAATGTCACATTGCATTCCTTTGATGAAGCTGCCTACTGCTAAGGAGCTGCTTCAATTTTTGCCCGGGAGGTCTTCCGTTTACATGGGTTACCCAAGGAGATAGTGTCGGACCGGGGTAGCCAGTTTGTTTACAGATTTTGGCGTTCCTTTTGTGCTCAAATGGGGATCCAGTTTTCCTTCTCCTCGGCATATCACCCTCAATCCAGAATGGCTAATCAAGCTCTGGAACAGTTCCTCCGTTGCTATATCTCAGATCACCACAATAATTGGTCTGAACTGTTACCTTGAGCAGAGTTTGCTCGTAATAGACCTATTAATGCTTCCTCCAAGTTATCACCGTTCATGGTGAATTATGGGTTTCAACCATCCTTGTTGACTGATTCATTCAGGGTATTCCAGCTTTCGAGGAGCATCTCCGGCAACTTCGTTCCATGTGGGTGCAGATTCAGGATTGCTGATCGTAGGCGTGTGCCCACACCTTCCTACCAGGTTGGTGAGAGAGTTTGGCTGTCCTCCCGCAACTTGACCCTTCATGTGCCTTCCAATAAATTGGCTTCCGTTATGTTGGTCCTTTTTGAATACTCCGACGGGTTAATCCTGTGGCCTACGCTCTTGACCTTCCTCCTGCTATGCGCATCTCCAATGTTTTTCATGTCTCCCTCTTGAAACCATTGGTTTGTAATCATTTTACCACTGTGTTGCCTCGTCCCCATCCTATCTTTGTTGACAACCATGAGGAGTATGAGGTCAGCAGCATTACTGACTCTCGTATGTGCAGGGGCCGTGTACAGTATTTGGTTCACTGGAGGGGCTACAGTCCAGAGGAGCGCTCTTGGGTTCCCTCCTCTGATGTTCATGCTCCCGTCCTCCTCTGTGCCTTCCATGCCTGTTTCCCCAATAAACCTTTTGTCCTCCCACAAGGGAGGGGTCGTTGAGTGGAGGGTACTGTCAGGGTTTTTTCCATGTTTTGTTTGCCATGTGCTGCTGGCAGACATTTTACTCCCTTCTCTTGCTGACTATGGTGCATTGTGGGGGATGCTGCTCATTTCCTGCACTTCCTTTTATGGCCAGGCTGGTGTGCATCATCCATGTGAGACAGGATACAGTCTCAGAATTGTGATGTCATCATTTATTATTTAAAGGGCCTCTGTTCAGTATGCCTTTGCGTTGTATCAGACCTGTTTGTGAGAGTTCCTGTGTATTACCTGACTGAATGACGTCCTTCCTGGTTCCTGATCCCTGGCTTGTTCCTGACTCTGCTGTTTTCCTTGTTCCTGATTCCGGCTCATCTGACTATTCGCTTTGGCTCCTGACTCAGCTCGTCTGGCTACCAGCTCTGGTTTTGACTCCTGGCTTGTTATTTGACTTGTGGACTTTTTATTATTTTTTGCTATTAATAAAGGTGTGATTAATTTTGCACTTCTTGTCTCAATCTGATTCCTGGCACCCTGACAACAAGGGAGGATGGATCCATGCTTTCATGTTGTTTATGCCAAATTCTTACCCTACCACCTGAATGTTGCAGCTGAAATTAAGACTCATCAGACCAGGCAACGTTTTTCCAATCTTCTATTGTCCAATTTTGGTGAGCCTGTACAAATTGTAGCCTCAATTTCCTGTTTTTAGCTGACAGGAGTGGCACCCGCTGTAGCCCATCTGCATCAAGGTTCGACGTGTTGTGCGTTTAGAGATGGTATTCTGCATACCTTGGTTGTAACAAGTGGTTATTTGAGTTACTGTTGCCTTTCTATAATCTCAGACCAGTCTGCCCATTCTCCTCTGAACTCTGACATCAACAAGGCATTGTCATCTATACAACTGCCGCTCACTGAATATTTTCTCTTTTTCAGACCATTCTCTTTAAACCCTTAAGATGGTTTTACGTGAAAATCCCAGTAAATCAGCAGTTTTTGAAATACTCAGACCAGCCCATTTGGCACCAACCATGCCACGTTCATAGTCACTTAAATCCCCTTTCTTTCCAATTCTGATGCTCGGTTTGAACTTCGGCAAGTCGTCTTCACCATGTCTAGATGCTTAAAGATGCTCCCATGTGATTAGCTGATTAGCAATTTGTGTACCAAGCAATTGAACAGATATACCTAATAAAGTGGCCAGTGAGTGTATATACATATATATATATATATGTGTGTGTGTGTGTGTGTGTGTGTGCATGTGTAAATATGTTTCTATACTTAAGCTCTCCATAACCAGTTTCTTTTTTGTGTGTGTTTTGTTTTTTTAAAACAGTCTTATGTGTTTTTGTTTTTATGTTTTTGTGTATTTCTGTATGTATGGGTAAGTATGTAAGTGGACATGTCACATACTTATTGTCATTATAAGTCACATGTCACTTACTGACAGATTCTGCTGATACAGTTATGAGTCACTAACATGTCTCATGACTGTATCAGTCATGAGACATGTATATGTCTGATATATTCTGATTCTTTAATTTCAGCACATATCAGTATGTGAGTGACTCATAATAATGCAATTGTTTTTGCTGCCTTGGATGATCATCATTAAGAAATCTTGAAGAAATTATGAAAAATAACAAACACTAAATTACGAAAAATTGCAAACTAAATTATCAAAAATAAAAACAATTACACCTAATCTAATAGCCCTATAAAAAAGCACCCCCAAAATAAAAACACCCCCTAACCTACAATGAACTACTAATAGCCCTTAAAAGGGCCTTTTGTAGGGCACTGCCCTAAAGAAATCAGCTCTTTTACCTTGAAAAAAATACAAAGACCCCCACCTAACCAACCGCACAAAATTAAAAACCTAACTCTAAAAAATCTAAGCTTCCCATTGCCCTGAAAAGGGCATTTGTATGGGAATTGTCCATAAAAGGGCATTCAGTTATTTTACATTGCCCTGAAAAGGGCATTCAGCTCTTTTAAAAGCCCAAACCCTAATCTAAAAAAAAACCCACCCAAAAGTTTAAAAAAACTAACACTAACCCCTGAAGATCCACTCACAGTTTCTGAAGCCCAGACATCCATCCTCTTCCAGGCGGCGAGAAGTCTTCATCCAGGCAGCGAGAAGTCTTCATCCAGGTGGCGAGAAGTCTTTATTTTCAAAATGGCGTCCCTTGCATTCCTATTGTCTGATTTGACTCTTGAAATTCAAATCAGCCAATAGGATGAGAGCTACTCAAATCCTATTGGCTATTCAAATCAGCCAATAGAATTTCAGTAGCTCTCATCCTATTGGCTGATTTGAATTTCAAGAATCAAATCAGCCAATAGGAATGCAAGGGACGCCATTTTGAAAAGGATCCCTTGTATTAAAGATCCAGTGTACGGCAGTGACCTATGAAGAGGACGCTCCGCGCCAGATGTCTTCAAGGATGAATCTGCTCCACGCCACCGGGATGAAGATAGAAGACGCCGCCTGGATAAAGACTTCTCGCCGCCTGGATGAAGACTTCTCGCTGCCTGGATGAGGATGCATGTCCTGACTTCAGAAACTGAGTGGATCTTCGGGCATAAGTGCGTAAGTGAATGCCCTTTTCAGGGCAATGGGTAGCTTAGGTTTTTGTTAGAGTTAGGTTTTTTATTTTGGAGGGTTGGTTGGGTGGTGAGTTTTTATTGTTAGGGGGTATTTGTATTTTTTTCAAGGTAAAAGAGCTGATTTCTTTTCAAGGTAAAAGAGCTGAAATTTCCTACCTTACGATGTGCGCATGCTTGTAATTACATAATCTCATTCTACACATTCTTTTGAAATATATGCGGAGTGTGATTACGTAATTAGGCACATTCGTGTTATAGCAAATCTACAACACTGGATTCAAATATCTATAACACTGGATTCAAGATGGTGGGTTAAAATCTGGGGTTCTAGTCAGGGTTTTTTCGGGGGGTATTTTTAGTATAGTATGTTTTTTTAAAGGATAGGTTTTATTTTGGGTGGGGTTACTTTAATTTTAGGATAGAGTTTTTTTAGGTGGGCTTTTTCATTTTTTAAGGTACGTTAGATTTAGTTTATAGCTTTTTTATTTTTGTGCAATTTTCTTTTAAAATTGGTAGTGTTTATAGAGATGGGAGTTAATTGTGATGGGGGTTGTGGTGGTTTAGGGGCTAATAGTGTAGAGGGTTAATTGTGATGGGTACTGTGGTGGTTAAACAGTGTAGGTCCGAATACTTTATTTTCATGTTTTTTTGTTGTGTTTAGTGCAACATTTTTAAGCCCAAACCCTTTATATTTGAAGCCACGTAAAAGGTTTGAGTGTAAAATGCGATTGTGTTCTGGTGATCACATTTACTAGCAACTTGTAATATAAGCGTGTTATATCGCGCCTGTGCTAACGTGACCGCTCCACTTGTAATCTAGGCCATATTTGGCTAGAAAACATATGATTTTAAAGACCTTAATCAACTATAACACAATTGTTAAAAGAAAAAATAATAATAATTACCACTCTGTGCACATATATTATTTATAAACAGATCACAAGATACTTAAAGGAACATTAAATTGTTATATTGGTAAAGAGAGTCATATTTATATAAAAAAGTACTATAATCCCTTTAATTACATTGTCACTTTAATGTGACAAATATTATGGGCAAAGAAATAGTTACAATTTTGAGACATTATTGGCAAATAATTATTGTATTCTGTGTTGCATTAAAATAATCAAATATGGTGCTTAAAAAGGGAATAGCCAATAATATATATATATATATATATATATATATATATATATATATATATATATATATATTTATAAATAAATAAATATATATATATATATATATATACACACATACACTGTATATATATATATATATATATATATATATACACACACACAACACACAGAGAAAGTCCACCATTTGCTTACAAGCTCTCAGCTAAGATTAAAAGCAAAACAGCCCAGGTACCACGTCAAGGTCTCTTCCAAAACCTGGGTCCCTAATACAACCATACAAATGACAGCTCTCAATTAAACAAACTGGGAACAAGGCATGGTTCACAGACTTATGTAATCACCCTAGACATATACAAAACATGGAAAGGGACTACACTCTCAGACTGAACTGGGTACACATCCCTGAAACATGCTCAGCCCTGGGTGCTAATAGCCCTCTCAGGAAGCTGTGCTGTCTCTAGAGTCACAGGCAGTTAACCCTAGACAAGTCTGGGTGCAAGAACCATAGGGAAAATTACAAAATAAATTAATACAACAAAAGAAAGTCCAGCACTCGCTTACAAGCTCTCAGCTAAGATTAAAAGCAAAAATGTAAGAGTTAGTTACCACAGCTGGCCAAATGGGACAAGCCCAGGTACCACGTCAAGGTCTTCTTCAAAACCTTTGTCCCTAATACAGCCATACAAATGCCAGCTTTCAATCAAACAAACTGGGAACAAGGCAGGATTCACAGAATTATTTAATCACCCTAGACATATACAAAACACAGAAGAGGACTGCACTCTCAGACTGGACTGGGTACACATCCCATGACCCTGCAACATGCTCAGCTCTGGGTGCTATTAGCACTCTCAGGAAGCTGTGCTATCTCTAGAGTCACAGGCAGTTAACCCCAGACAAGTCTGGGTGCAAGAACCATAGGGAAAATTACAAAGTAAATTAATACAACACACAGAGAAAGTCCAGCACTTGCGTACAGGCTCTCAGCTAAGATTAAAAGCAAAACTGGAAGAGTTAGTTACCGCATCTGGCCAAATGGGACAAGCCCAGGTACCACGTCAAGGTCTCTTCCAAAACCTGGGTCCCTAATACAACCATACAAATGCTAGCTCTCAATTAAACAAACTGGGAACAAGGCAGGGTTCACACACTTATGTAATCACCCTAGACATATACAAAACATGGAAGGGGACTGTTAGGCGTTATCTTAAGACGGGGGTATAACTTAGCAGTATTCTACACCTTCGCCTGGAACTGAATGGGTTACTTGATGAGATATTTCGGGAACAGAATCAGACATGCAAAACATGGAAGGGGACTGCACATTCAGACTGAACTGGGTACACATCCCTGCGACATGCTCAGCCCTGGGTGCTAATAGCACTCTCAGGAAGCTGTGTTGTCTCTAGAGTCACAGGCAGTTAACCCCAGACAAGTCTGGGTGCAAGAACAATAGGGAAAATTTCAAAATAAATGAATACAACAAAAGAAAGTCCAGCACTCGCTTACAAGCTCTCAGCTAAGATTAAAAGCAAAACTGTAAGAGTTAGTTACCACATCTGGCCAAATGGGACAAGCCCAGGTACCACGTCAAGGTCTTTTCAAATCATGGGTCCCTAAAACTGGGAGCAAGGCAGGGTTCACATACTTATTTAATCACCCTAGACATATACAAAACACAGAAGAGGACTGCACTCTCAGACTGGACTGGGTACACATCTCATGACCCTGCAAAATGCTCAGCCCTGGGTGCTAATAGCACTCTCAGGAAGCTGTGCTGTCTCTAGAGTCACAGGCAGTTAACCCCAGACAAGTCTGGGTGCAAGAACCATAGGGAAAATTACAAACTAAATTAAAGAACCAGTCAATATAGTAGATTTGCATAATCAACAAATGCATGATAAGAAGACAAAGCAATAGCACTTTGTCTGAACTTCAAATGAGTAGTAGATTTCTTTAAAATACATTGCAAAGTTATGTCTATTTCCACTCCCCCTGTATCATGTGACAGCCATCAGCCAATCACAAATCCATATACGTATATGCTGTGAATTCTTGCACATGCTCTGTAGGAGCTGGTGACTCAAATAGTGTAAATATAAAAAGGCAGTGCACATTTTGTTAATGGAAGTAAATTGAAAAGTTGTTTAAAATGTTATGCTCTATCTGAATCATGAAGTTTAATTTTGACTTGAGTGTCCCTTTAATACAACACACAGAGAAAGTCCAGCATTCGCTTACAGGCTCTCAGCTATGATTAAAAGCAAAACTGGAAGAGTTAGTTACCGCATCTGGCCAAATGGGACAAGCCCAGGTACCACGTCAAGGTCTCTTCCAAAACCTGGTTCCCTTATACAGCAATACAAATACCAGCTCTCAATTAAACAAACTGGGAACAAGGCAGGATTCACAGACTTATGCAATCACCCTAGACATATACAAAACACGGAAGGGGACTGTTAGGCGTTATCTTAAGACGGGGGTATCACTAAGCAGTATTCTACACCTTCACCTGGAACTGAATGGGTTACTTTATGAGATATCTCGGGAACACAATCAGACATGCAACAAGTAAAGTCTAATCACTGTTCTGTTTATTATTAGGCATCACAGACTTTTATAAACAATGGTTACAGCATATAGGGTTAAACAATGACTTACTCATATTCACATCATCTTACACAGTATAGCTTAGAACAAAAGAACCTTATTAAAAATAAGAAATAAAGAGTGTTAAGGAGTATTTTTAATAAGCGAGGAGTGTTAGATAAAAAGTATATCTGGGCGCATCACCCAGCACATAGCAATGTGTTCAGCTTAGAAAATCAACATATTATTTTCTCACAGCATAATAAGCTGTTATAATAAACTTATAATAAACCATTCTTAAAATGGAGTCTAAAACAAAATAGATGACAGAATGGTGTCAGTATTGTTATATATTCTAACATTCCACCCTTTTATTCTAACAGAATAACATACTATCGGCTAGATTTAGAGTTCTGGGGTGCGTTAGCTACGCGTGTATTTTTCCCCCTGCACCTTTTAAATACTGCTGGTATTTAGAGTTCACAGAAGGGTATAATTTACCGCCACTGCAACTCTCAATATCAGCGGTGCTTACGGACGCAGCCAGCTTAAAAATCGTGCCCGTGCACGATTCCCCCATAGGAAACAATGGTGCAGTTGGGCCTGAAAAAAACCTAACACCTGCAAAAAAGCAGCGTTCAGCTCTTATCACAGCCCCATTGTTTCCTATGGGGAAACACTTCCTATGTCTGCACCTAACACCCTAACATGTACCCCGAGTCTAAACACCTCTAGCCTTACACTTATTAACCCCTAATCTGCCGCCCCCGCTATCGCTGACCCCTGCATATTATTTTTAACCCCTAATCTGCCGCTCCGTGCACAGCCACAACCTACATTATACCTATGTACCCCTAATCTGCTGCCCCTAACACCGCCGACCCCTATATTATATTTATTAACCCCTAATCTGCCGCCCCCAATGTCGCCGCCACTTACCTACAATTATTAACCCCTAATCTGCCGACAGGACCTCACCGCTACTATAATAAATGTATTAACCCCTAATCCGCCTCACTCCTGACTCAAAAACCCTATAATAAATAGTATTAACCCCTAATCTGCCCTCCCTAACATCGCCGACACCTAACTTCAAGTATTAACCCCTAATCTGCCGACCGGACCTCACCGCTACTCTAATAAATGTATTAACCCCTAAAGCTAAGTCTAACTCTAACCCTAACACCCCCTAAGTTAAATATAATTTTTATCTAACGAAATAAAATAAATCTTATTAAATAAATTAATCCTATTTAAAGCTAAATACTTACCTGTAAAATAAACCCTAATATAACTACAATATAAATAATAATTATATTGTAGCTATTTTAGGATTAATATTTATTTTACAGGCAACTTTGTATTTATTTTAACCAGGTACAATAGCTATTAAATAGTTATTTACTATTTAATAGCTACCTAGTTAAAATAATTACAAAATTACCTGTAAAATAAATCCTAACCTAAGTTACAATTAAACCTAACACTACACTATCAATAAATTAATTAAATAAACTACCTACAATTATCTACAATTAAATCAACTAAACTAAATTACAAAAAAAACAAACACTAAATTACAAAAAATAAAAAAAGATTACAAGAATTTTAAACTAATTACACCTACTCTAAGCACCCTAAAAAAATAACAAAGTCCCCCAAAATAAAAAAATATCCTACCCTATTCTAAAATAAAAATTGTAAAGCTCTTTTACCTTACCAGCCCTTAAAAGGGCCTTTTGCGGGGCATGCCCCAAAGAAAACAGCTCTTTTGCCTGTAAAAAAAACCATACAATACCCCCCCAACATTACAACCCACCACCCACATACCCCTAATCTAACCCAAACCCCCCCTTAAATAAACCTAACACTACCCCCCTGAAGATCTTCCTACCTTGAGTCATCTTCACTCAGCCGAGCCGAATTCTTCATCCAATCCGGGCGATGTCTTCATCCAAGCGGAGGCTGAAGAGGTCCATCATCCGTCTGAAGTCTTCATCCAAGCGGGGGCTGAAGAGGTCCATCATCCGGCTGAAGTCTTCTATCAAGCGGCATCTTCAATCTTCTTTCTTCCAGCTCCATCTTCATCCCGCTGACGCGGAACTTCCTTCCTCCACGACGAACTCCCGACGAATGAAGGTTCCTTTAAGGGACGTCATCCAAGATGGCGTCCCTCGAATTCCGATTGGCTGATCAGCCAATCAGATTCAAGTTCAATCTGATTGGCTGATTGGATCAGCCAATCAGATTGCGTGTGCATTCTATTGGCTGATCGGAACAGTCAATAGAATGCAAGCTCAATCTGATTGGCTGATTGGATCAGCCAATCGGATTGAACTTGAATCTGATTGGCTGATTCCATCAGCCAATCAGATTATTCCTACCTTAATTCCGATTGGCTAATAGAATCCTATCAGCCAATTGGAATTCGAGGGACACCATCTTGGATGATGTCCCTTAAAGGAACCTTCATTCGTCAGGAGTTCGTCGTGGAGGAAGGATGTTCCGCGTCGGCGGGATGAAGATGGAGCCGGAAGAAACAAGATTGAAGATGCTGCTTGATAGAAGACTTCAACCGGATGGAAGACCTCTTCAGCCCCCGCTTGGATGAAGACATCGCCCGGATTGGATGAAGAATTCAGCTCGGCTGAGTGAAGATGACTCAAGGTAGGAAGATCTTCAGGGGGTAGTGTTAGGTTTATTTAAGGGGGGTTTGGGTTAGAGTAGGGGTGTGTGGGTGGTGGTTTTTAATGTTGGGGGGGTTGTATTTTTATTTTACAGGCAAAAGAGCTGTTTTCTTTGGGGCATGCCCCGCAAAAGGCCCTTTTAAGGGCTGGTAAGGTAATAGAGCTGGTATCTTTTAAATGTAGAAAAGGGTAGGGAATTTTTTTTATTTTGGGGTGCTTTGTTATTTTATTAGGGGGCTTAGATTAGGTGTAATTAGCTTAAAATTGTTGTAATATTTTTATAATGTTTTTAAATTATTTTTTTATTTTTTGTAACGTAGTTCTTTTTTTATTTTTTGTACTTTAGTTAGTGTATTTATTTGTATTTATTTGTAGGTATTTGTATTTAATTTATTTAATGATAGTGTAGTGTTAGGTTTAATTGTAACTTAGGTTTGGATTTATTTTACTGGTAATTTTGTATTTCTTTTAGCTAGGTAGTTATTAAATAGTTAATAAATATTTAATAGCTATTGTACCTAGTTAAAATAAATACAAAGTTGCTTGTAAAAAAAAATTAATTCTAAAATAGCTACAGTATAATTATTATTTATATTGTAGCTATATTAGGGTTTATTTTACAGGTATTTAGCTTTAAATATGATTAATTTATTTAATAAGATTTATTTTATTTTGTTAGATAAAAATTATATTTAACTAAGGGCGGTGTTAGGGTTAGAGGTAGATTTAGGGGTTAATACATTTATTAGAGTAGCGGCGAGGTCCGGTCGGCAGATTAGGGCTTAATAATTGTAGGTAGGTAGCGGCGACGTTGGGGGGGGGGCAGATTAGGGGTTAATAAATATTTTGTAGGTGTCGGTGGTGTTAGGGGCAGCAGATTAGGGGTACATAGGGATAATGTAGGTGGCGGCGGTGTGCGGTCGGCAGATTAGGGGTTAAAAAAATTTAATAGAGTGGCGGCGATGTGGGGGGGGCCTCGGTTTAGGGGTACATAGGTAGTTTATGGGTGTTAGGGTACTTTAGAGCACAGTAGTTAAGAGCTTTATGAACCAGCATTAGCCCAGAAAGCTCTTTTCTCTGCGGCTGGAGTCTTGTCGTTAGAGTTCTAACGCTCACTTCAGCCAAGACTCTAAATACCGGCATTAGAAAGATCCCATTGAAAAGATAGGATACGCAATTGGCATAGGGGGATCTGCGGTATGGAAAAGTCGCGGCTGGAAAGTGAGCGTTAGACCCTTTCATGACTGACTCTAAATACCAGCGGGCGGTAAAAACCAGCGTTAGGACCCCCTAACGCTGGTTTTGACGGCTAACGCAGAACTCTAAATCTAGGCGTAAGAAAATTAAACAACTATATAAAGGCACAGAAAATTAGTAAATCTATTAAGAGCAATATAAGCCTAATACTACGGTATAACTTGAATCTGTGTGAGAATACTGTAGAGAAATTCATTCACACTTACTGCTATCATATTTGTACAATATTTATAAACTGAATAGGCCAAAAGGGCACAATTTGTCACTGCATATAGGTACAGTCTCTCCAATATGCTCTGTCTACCTCCCAGCATCCCCAAACTACTGGTCTATCTGCACAAAGACCCAACCAGCCCCTTATCTACCCACAAATAACACTGCATATATATTTCTCAACCTACATAGCTAGCATCCCCAAATAGCATCAACAGTTCCCTGCTCTGTACACTCTACACAGTGAAGCATAACATGGGAATAGCACAAGTATCTATGGGTGGCCTCTGATCACTTTAAAGGGACATAAAACAAGTTGAGATAGAGACAAAATATAAAAATATGTACATTCATTTATTTACCTGCAAATGTATACTGCAGTGCCTCACCATTAACCCTTTCTTTTAAGTTTCTGAATTGTACAGCTGTAACTCCCCCCACACAATTCCTTTTATGGCTGTAGCTATATCCATTGTTGTTTTGGTAAAATGCACAAATGAATAGGGATCATCTACTGGAGCATGCTTAGAAGCTGTGAACTCAGTTGAAATGCAATGCCTGTGTCTAAACACTGATAAGAGGGGTGGAGCACAGTGTCCAGACTATCAGCAATATTTTATTTATTTTGCAGTTAAGAGGATTTTCTATAAGCGACTAGGATATTCCTGGTAATCAAAATATAATAAGGGTTGTATTTGTATCAGAGGTGCTATCTCACATCAGCTGATGTTAAGTTAACCCCTCTGAAGTTGTTATGTGCCAAGAGAGAGTTGAGGTACAGACACAAAGTCAGCTTTAACTCAATAGGCAGGATATAAGTATAAGACAAAGATTGGTAAGTTATGGTTCAGAGGAACAATGTCAATACTTGCGAGAGAAATTGTAAATAACAGCATATGCCCTGTATACAACCTGGCTCCTAGTTCCAGCTTAAGTGTGTAGACGGTTCCTGCAGAGATAGGTTAACTGTAGAGGCTTGAGTGTGAGCAGAGATCAGACAAACAGCGTGTCTCTGTGATGTGAGCTGAAGCGGCAATTCCCTCTGAGCTGGGACCGGCAATAGCTGATGATGTCAGCGGGTGAGACACAGGCAGCGTCTCACTCGATGTGAAGCACAGAACTGACAGGGAGAATGAGCACAGTGTCAGGTTACAACGGAGGTGAGCTTGGAGCCGGATTGGCTCAGGATACACAAAGGTTAGTGTATTCAATAATCCAGCAAAAGGAATAGTAGTTGAGGATATTAAATAGGGTAGAGAGGATGTAAGGGGCCAATAGGAAGGAGGCAAAAGAGGATCTGACACATTCCCCCCCCAAAGAAACCCACAGCGAGGGTTCAAGGACTAGGGCGATCCGGATTCCGGCGATGAAACAAAGAAACACAACGAGGTGCAGATACAGAGGATGCAGGTTCCCAAGAATCCTCAGTATGATCATACCCTTTCCAATGGATCAAGTACTCCAAGTGTCCTCCACGGCGTCTGGAGTCCAGAATAGACTGGACCTCATATTCCACATCCTGAGAGACATCATGTGAAACGGCATTAGATGGTAAATGGGCAGAAAGACACGGCTTGATCAGGGAGACATGGAAAGTGGGATGAATCCTGTATGAATCAGGGAGTCTAAGGGTGACCGTAGCTGGGTTTCTGATTGCCAGAATTGGGAATGGACCAATGTAGAGTTTACTCAACTTCCGCGATGGGGTATGCAAGCGAAGGTTTTTGGTAGACAACCAGACTAGCTGACCAACCTGGTACTGAGGTTGAGGTGTGTGTCGCAAATCATAGAACTTTTTATGGGATGCTTGAGCATGTTTGATGTTGTTCTGGGCAACAGCAAAGGTTTCTGAAATATCATTGACAGTATCGTTAACTGTCGGATTTGGTGACGGCAAGTAGGGTAGGTAGTTAATTCTAGGGTGGATACCATGATTGATAAAAAATGGACTGAAACCAGTTGATGAATTAGTGGCATTATTGTAGGCAAATTCTGCCAATGCAAGATGGTCGGCCCAAGATTCCTGTTGATTGGAACAGAAACAGCGGAGATACTGTTCCAACCACTGATTCGTGCGCTCAGCTTGCCCATTAGTCTGGGGGTGATAAGAAGTAGTGAGTTTTTGAGATATTTGTAAAGTCCTACAAAGTAGTCTCCAAAAGCGGGAAGTGAATTGCGATCCTCTATCGGTTAAAATGACCAAGGGTAGGCCATGTAAGCGGACTATCTCTTTGATGAACATGTCACTCGTTTGTTGCGCGGTGGGTGTGCCAACCGCCGGTAAGAAATGAGCCATTTTTGACAGGAGATCAACAACAACAAGTATGGAGGTGTAGGAGGAGGATTTTGGAAGATCGACAATGAAATCCATTGCAAGATGAGACCAGGGAGTCTCTGGGACTGGGTAAGGCTGTAGAAGGCCAACTGGGAAAGTATGAGACGGTTTGGTAGTCGCACAAGTGGTACAATGAGTGATGTATTCGTGTACTGACTTGGTCATAGCAGGCCACCAGTAGTGTCGTTTAAGGAGATTCAGAGTTTTCCATTCTCCAAGGTGTCCTGTAAGAGGAGAGTCATGATGAGCATGGAGAAGAGTGGTCCTGTAGGTAGGCGGAATATAAAGCTGATTAGCATGGAAGTAAAGACCATTTCGTTTCTTGTGAAGCAGATGGATAGGTTTCGTAGGATCCTCAAGCTGAGATTTCTGGAAGGCTGGATGTGAGTTAACAATCATGCCTAAGAATTTTGAACTAGGGATGATACAGGTTGGGTTATCAGTCAAAGGTGGTCTAGTGTCTCTTCTGGATAAGGCGTCAGCCTTGCCATTACGGATCCCAGGGCGGTACATGATGATAAAATCAAAGCGAGAGAAGTACAAGTTCCACCGAAGTTGTCTGGCAGACAACGTCCTGTTTTGTTGCAAATATTGCAAATTCTTGTGGTCTGTTATTATGATAGTGGGAAACTTGGCACCTTCCAAGAGGTGTCTCCACTGGTCAAATGCTGATTTTATTGCTAGCAGTTCTTTCTCCCCAACGGGATAATTTAGTTCAGCTGCAAGCATGAGCCTGGACAAGTAGGCAACAGGATGCATAGAGTCAGTGAGCGATTGTTTTTGTGACAGCACTGCCCCCAGAGCGTAATCTGAAGCATCGACCTCTACAATATATTGCAATTCCGCATCAGGGAATGTAAGTATAGGTGCGGTGGTGAAGTCAGTTTTCAATTTCTCAAAAACCTTTTGACAGTCTGAAGTCCAGTTGAATGGTTGGGTATGTTTTGTTAAGTCAGTAAGGGGTCTGGCAGTATGAGCGAAGTTTTTAATAAATTTACGATAAAAATTAGCAAAACCGAGGAATATTTGCACCTCTTTTCTGGTTTTTGGGGTAGGCCATTGAATAATGGCTTGGATTTTAGAATCATCCATCTTAATGCCTTTATTGGATATGACATAGCCTAAAAATGCGACTTGCAAGCTATTAAACTCACATTTTTCTAATTTCGCATACAATCTATGTTCACGGAGCCGTGCTAGTACAGTTCTTACATGTGTGATATGTTCTTGTTGATTGTCAGAAAATATAAGTATATCATCTAGATATACAACGATGAAATTGTCTAAAATGTCTTTAAATATATCATTTATGAAGCACTGAAATGTAGCTGGAGCATTACATAACCCGAAAGGCATGACTGTATACTCATACAGGCCATAACGAGTTCTAAAAGCTGTTAACCATTCATCTCCAGCCCTCATTCGTATGAGATTATAAGCCCCCCGAAGGTCCAACTTTGTGAAGACCTTTGCAGTACGTAATCTCTCAATTAGCTCAGGAATGAGCGGTAAAGGGTAGCGATTTTTCTTAGTTCTTTTATTAAGCTCCCTATAATCAATGATTGGTCTAAGTGACTGGTCTTTGTTCTTTACAAAAAAGATACCTGCCCCGGCTGGAGAAGTGGAAGGTCTTATAAAACCCTTTGCGAGATTTTCTTGCAAATAAAGTTTTAAATGATCTAATTCGGGTTTGGAGAGTGGATATATGTGACCTACAGGTATGGTTGCCCCTGGCAATAGGTCGATAGGACAGTCATATGGCCTATGTGGGGGGAGTGTTTGTGCATCAACCTTGTTAAAGACATCTTGAAAGTCAGAATAATCGTCTGGTAATGTGATAGTGGTTGAGAGTAAAATGTTGTTAATGGGGTAGCATGTCTGTGAACAATATGATGAAGATAGATTAACAGTCATATGCTCCCAATCAAATTCAGGTTTATGTATTTGTAACCAGGAGAGCCCAAGGATAATAGGATAAAGGGGACTTGGTATAATGTCAAAGCTAATTGACTCCCGGTGTCCAGTGTTAGAGTGCATAAGTAAAGGTATGGTTTCTAAAGTTATGGGCCCTGTTGAAAGAGTAGAGCCATCCACCAAATTAATAGAGACAGGAGACTGTTTTGCTTGTGTAGGTATTTTATTAGTATTTACAAGGTCAAAATCTATATAATTCCCTGATGCACCAGTATCGATAACTGCGTCAATCTTTATACTGTGTTGATCCCACTGTAAGGTAAGAGGTATAGATATATGAGGTGGTGTTAGCTTTGTTAAAGATAAAGTAAGAGAATTTGTAATGTTCTTACCTAATTTCGTCTTCTTTAACAAAGGACAGGCATTCACATCATGCTCTGGGGCAGCGCAGTACATGCACAATCTATGTGCTCTTCTTCTTCCTTTTTCCTCTGCTGAGAGGGGGCCTCTAATGAAGCCGATATCCATGGGAGATTCAGTCTCCTTAGGAAGACTTGAGGAAGGATTATAGCGTCTATAAGAAGCTGGTGGGTTGTTTGCCCTTTCTTGTTTGCGTTCGCGCAACCTTCTGTCAATAGTGGTACAGTGGATGAATAAATCTTCCAATCTCTCTGGGACACCTGTGCGTGACAGTTCATCCTTGATGTCCTCAGAGAGCCCAGCTCTAAATTGGTGTTTAAGTGAAGGTTCATTCCACTTAGAATCAATTGCATATATTTTAAACTGTGAGATGTAATTCTCAACTGGTTGTCTGCCTTGTCGCAGGGCCCTTAGAGAGGTTTCTGCAGACTCCTGCTTGAATGGATCATCATAGAGCAATGAAAATGCTGTTAAGAATTCCTGTATGGAATTTAGTATGGGGTTTTGTGTTTCAAACAGGCTGTCCGCCCAAGCACGGGGCTCACCCCTCAAATAAGAAATTGTTGTTAGAACCTTTATTCTGTCATTGTTATATGTTCTTGGTTTAAGTTCAAACAATAAAAGGCAAGCGTTTCTAAACTCTTTAAATGTAGCTCTATTACCAGTGAATTTGTCTGGCAATGAGACCTGAGGCTCAGGGAGTACTTCTGTATGTGCAGGTTTAGCTGTATAGAACTCTCTAAAACAATCTTTCAGTACCTGATTTTCAGTTTGTACCTCCCTGAGTGTTTGAGTGATAGTATCCATACGTTGTGAAAGAGTGGTAACCTGATTTGCTAAATCATTCACATCCATAATTGCTTATAACCTCTAGATTTAGGCTGGATTATTATATCAGCAATATTTTATTTATTTTGCAGTTAAGAGGATTTTCTATAAGCGACTAGGATATTCCTGGTAATCAAAATATAATAAGGGTTGTATTTGTATCAGAGGTGCTATCTCACATCAGCTGATGTTAAGTTAACCCCTCTGAAGTTGTTATGTGCCAAGAGAGAGTTGAGGTACAGACACAAAGTCAGCTTTAACTCAATAGGCAGGATATAAGTATAAGACAAAGATTGGTAAGTTATGGTTCAGAGGAACAATGTCAATACTTGCGAGAGAAATTGTAAATAACAGCATATGCCCTGTATACAACCTGGCTCCTAGTTCCAGCTTAAGTGTGTAGACGGTTTCTGCAGAGATAGGTTAACTGTAGAGGCTTGAGTGTGAGCAGAGATCAGACAAACAGCGTGTCTCTGTGATGTGAGCTGAAGCGGCAATTCCCTCTGAGCTGGGACCGGCAATAGCTGATGACGTCAGCGGGTGAGACACAGGCAGCGTCTCACTCGATGTGAAGCACAGAACTGACAGGGAGAATGAGCACAGCGTCAGGTTACAACGGAGGTGAGCTTGGAGCCGGATTGGCTCAGGATACACAAAGGTTAGTGTATTCAATAATCCAGCAAAAGGAATAGTAGTTGAGGATATTAAATAGGGTAGAGAGGATGTAAGGGGCCAATAGGAAGGAGGCAAAAGAGGATCTGACACAGACGTCATGGCTATTTTAAGTATTTTTGCTAATTATTTTAAAATACTTTCTCAACAATTTTTAAACAATTTTTTTATGCAAACTATTTTTACTTAATTAGCCCTTTTAGGATATGCACAGATCTCAACCTGTTTTTTGGCACTTGAAATCAGTCTTTGTCCTCTTCTAGCTCCACCTCCCTCAGACACTCTGCTTCAATACCATAGTCCATTTGCAGTAGGGGTGCTTTGCACATGAGAAAGTGTCCATCTGCAGATACATGCTGGAAGTACGATGGTTTGTTCGTGGGGTAGACAAGGAAAGCAGGTGGATCCTCATAGCAACAGACACTCGAGTCAGAAGGAGTCTAAGAAGGAAACAAAGCAGCACAAGATGAGCACGCACCCTGATACAATCACAATTATGTCCAACAAAACTTCTTTTACTTTTTTGAAAGCATCACAATTTCCTTTAATAGCTTAACTTATCATTTAAAACCAGGAAAACATTGTGAATATATAATACACATAACTAAATACATTTATTATACTTTTACAGAGAATAACTCACAGCTTCTCTATACAATTTAAATGATTCTTTAAACCTGAACACGAAGCAAGAAATCTGCCAGACTTCATCAAAAAGGCTGTATGGCTATGCTAAGTAACTTATGCTAAGGACTGCCCTGCAACAAAAATGAAAAGTAAAACAGTCAATAAAAACATTTTCTTTAAAATTAATTTCTTCACACTTTCTCTTTAAACTACTAAAGAAATAACCTAGTGTTGTTTTATTCTGCAAAGCTACTATATGTAATGTTTATAATTCTCCAAGTATGATCTTAGTAGAATCAGCTGTCTCATCTGATATAAACACTACTAATTTACTAACGCCTAGATTTAGAGTTCTGCGGCCAAAGGGATGCGTTAGCTTTGCGTGCTTTTTTCTGGCCGCACCTTTTAAATACCGCTGGTATTTAGAGTTCACAGAATGGCTGCATTTTCAGTGCGTTAGGCTACAAAAAGGGAGCGTAGAGCATAATTTAACGCCACTGCAACTCTCAATACCAGCGGTGCTTACGGACACGGCCAGCTTCAAAAATGTGCTCATGCACGATTCCCCCATAGAAAACAATGGGGCTGTTTGAGCTAAAAAAAAACCTAACACCTGCAAAAAAGCAGCGTTCAGCTCCTAACGCAGCCCCATTGTTTTCTATGGGGAAACACTTCCTACGTCTGCACCCTAACATGTACCCCGAGTCTACACACCCCAAACCTTACACTTATTAACCTCTAATCTGCCGCCCCCGCTATCGCTGACACCTGCATATTTTTTTTAACCCCTAATCTGCCGCTCCGTAAACCGCCGCTACTTACATTATCCCTATGTACCCCTAATCTGCTGCCCCTAACACTGCCGACCCCTATATTATATTAATTAACCCCTAATCTGCCCCCCACAACGTCGCCTCCATCTGCCTACACTTATTAACCCCTAATCTGCCGACCGGACCGCGCCGCTATTATAATAATGTTATTAACCCCTAATCCGCCTCACTCCCGCCTCAATAACCCTATAATAAATAGTATTAACTCCTAATCTGCCCTCCCTAACATCGCCGACACCTAACTTCAAACATTAACCCCTAATCTGCCGACTGGAGCTCACTGCTATTCTAATAAATGTATTAACCCCTAAAGCTAATTCTAACCCTAACCCTAACACCCCCCTAAATTAAATATAATTTTTATCTAACGAAATAAATTAACTATTATTAAATAACTTATTCCTATTTAAAGCTAAATACTTACCTGTAAAATAAACCCTAATATAGCTACAATATAAATTATAATTATATTGTAGCTATTTTTGGATTAATATTTATTTTACAGGCAACTTTGTAATTATATTAACCAGGTACAATAGCTATTAAATAGTTAATAACTATTTAATAGTTACCTAGTTAAAATAATTACAAAATTACCTGTAAAATAAATCCTAACCTAAGTTACAATTAAACCTAACACTACACGATCAATAAATTAATTAAATAAAATACCTACAATTATCTATAATTAAACCTAACACTACACTATCAATAAATTAATTAAATACAATATCTACAAATAAATACAATGAAATAAACTAACTAAAGTACAAAAAATAAAAAAGAACTAAGTTACAAAAAATAAAAAAATATTTACAAACATTAGAAAAATATTACAACAATTTTAAACTAATTATACCTACTCTAAGCCCCCTAATAAAATAACAAAGCCCCCAAAATAAAAAAATGCCCTACCCTATTCTAAATTTAAAAAGTTCAAAGCTCTTTTACCTTACCAGCCCTGAACAGGGCCCTTTGCGGGGCATGCCCCAAAGAATTCAGCTCTTTTGCCTGTAAAAAAAACACATACAATACCCCCCCCAACATTACAACCCACCACCCACATACCCCTAATCTAACCCAAACCCCCCTTAAATAAACCTAACACTAAGCCCCTGAAGATCTTCCTACCTTGTCTTCACCCTGCCAGGTTCACCGATCCGTCCTCGGAAGTCTTGATCCAAGCCTCGGAAGTGTTGATCCAAGCCCAAGTGGGGGGCTGAAGGGTGATGTCCATCCTCGGGCTGAAGTCTGGATCCAAGCGGCGGTTGAAGAACTCCATCATCGGGCTGAAGTCGGAAGTCCATCATCGGGATGAAGTCTTCTATCAAGCCGCATCTTCAATCTTCTTTCTTCTGGAGCGGAGCAGAGCCATCTTCTTTCCAGACACACATCATAGGAAACAGCCATAGATTACCCAGAGTCCAGTTCTAAGGCTGGTACAAGCTTGCAATGCATAGGATGGATCCTAAAGATAGTTCAGCAACTTTTACTGCAGTATGGTGGTTAAAACAAACTTAACAAAAGGTCTTTTTTCTTTTTCCTTCCTTCACCTAGGCGCCAGACATCTCTTTATTTAAAAGATTTACTTCCATTCAATCTTCAATTTTTTGGAGAGTGCACTATGGAATTTTATCTGTACATATTTACCTAAATATGAAAAAACTCAAAAATAATTTAGTTAGTGTTTTTTTCTTTCTGGATACGGCTCCATGATCTAATCCTGCAAATACAAATATTGTGTTAATAACAACAAAAAAATATTTTAGGTTAATTTTCTTACTTGAAAACAATCACCAAAATCACATAAATATCAAAATAGAAAAGATACTCATCAATACTCCCCACTTTGCGTGAAACACCCTATGTGTCACACAAAAACAATATGACAGCAAACTAACAGGCAAGTATACTATCCTTAAAATCAGGCAAAATCTAATATACCTCAATATTCAATAGTCCATTCATACAGCACCCTTTCACACACATTCCCTGAAAATAAAAACATAACATTCTCTTAGAAAACACCTAAAACCAACTGCCCACTACACAAAACTAAACATTAACAGCCGGCACAAACTTTTAACAAACACAATCAACTTGAAAGCAAGCACATATATTTACACAGCACTGAAAAATACCACATTCTAACAAAACACTGCAAATAATTAAAATCCTATAACAACCTTCTATGCCCTGGTTTTGCCAATTCTACCATGTACAATACTATGAGATCATGCTAATAATGCAATCACTCCGAAGATCAATAAACTCTAGTTGCACATTTACAAATAAAATCTCTAACCATAAATTTACAAAGGAACACACAATATTATACTCTGTAAAAGGTCAGATAATGGCACAGCCACTGTTCTATATGGTCCCTGCTCACATGCACAGTGCAAACCCACTGTTAAATAAATCATGTTTGGCACAAATAATTTGTGAAAAGCTTTAGAACCCTATGCTATACTTTTACATAACCAGGATTTTAATAAATACACAATTATTTGATTTCATTTTTATTTATAATTTGATATTCAACATTTTGCAGCTCTCTGACTAAATATAACAATTGTATATCGCAAAATGAGATTTCTAAAAAGAATAATAATAATAATAATTTACACTAATAGATTAAAAGGACAGTTTACCCAAAAAATGTCTCCCCTTTAAATTGTTCCCAATGATCCATCTTACATGATGGAGTGTATTTAATTGTTTACAAGTAGCCCCTTCGCCCCTATTTTGGCATCCAAAATAACTGATTCAGCCTGTGGTATACCCACTTATAGTAAAAAATTATACCGAAGTCTCATCTATTGAATAGCCTAAGTAAACACAGTCAGAAGAAGAAATTACACTCTCCATAGGGTACAGGATAGTTAAGTAATAAAATGATACTTTTCCATTGCTCCGGCTAAGCACTGAGCTCCAGTTTTCCCAAACAAATATCAGATAAGGACAATGAGATATGCTATTACCTGAAACTCAACCCATTGTAATAGGCTGTGATTTGAAAGCACAAAAGCAACTACTTCATATACAGGTAGCCCTCAGTTTACGCCGGAGTTAGGTTCCAGAAGGAATGGTTGTAAATCGAAACTGTTGTAAATTAAAACCCAGTTTATAATGTAAGTCAATGAGAAGTGAGGGAGATAGGTTCCAGGCCCCTCTCAAAATTTTGATAAGTAACACCTAATACATTATTTTTAAAGCTTTGAAATGAAGACTTTAAATGCTAGACAGCATTATAAACCTAATAAAATAATCACACAACACAGAATATATAATTAAACTAAGCTAAATGAACAAAAACATTTGCTAAACAGCATTATAAACCTAATAAAACAATCACACAACACAGACTTCACTTGCATTTTTCTGCAAACAGTACTTTCTATGCATTCCAATCTGGACTGAGTAATAGACAGGAAGATCTTGTTTCTTTAAAATCTGCTCGATAGCTCCGGTCTGGTTAAACTGATTAATTATCTGTCATCATTCTGTCAAACAATATTGGGCCATGTGGCGCTTCTGTTTTCTTATGTCGTCTACTCCTTAACACTCCTTTCTCTGTGTGTTGTATTAATTGAAGTGGTACCTGGGCTTGTCCCATTTGGACAGATGCAGTAACTAACTCTTTCAGTTTTGCTTTTAATCTTACCTGAGAGCTTGTAAGCGAGTGCTGGACTTTCTCTGTGTGCTGAGCATGTTGCAGGGTCATGGGATGTGTACCCAGTCCAGTCTGAGAGTGTAGTCCCCTTCAGTGTTTTTTATATGTCTAGGGTGATTACATAAGTCTGTGAACCCTGCCTTGTCCCCAGTTTGTTTGATTGAGAGCTGGCATTTGTATGGCTGTATCAGGGACCCAGGTTTTGGAAGAGACCTTGACGTGGTACCTGGGCTTGTCCCATTTGGCCAGATTCAGTTACTAACTCTTCCAGTTTTGCTTTTATTCTTAGCTGAGAGCTTGTAAGCGAGTGCTGGACTTTCTCTGTGTGTTGTATTAATTTATTTTGACATTTTCCCCATGGTTCTTGCACCCAGACTTGTCTGGGGTTAACTGCCTGTGACTCTAGAGAAAGCACAGCTTCCTGAGAGCGCCCAGGGCTGAGTATGTTGCAGGGTTATGAGATGTTTACCCAGTCCAGTCTGAGAGTGCAGTCCCCTTCCATCTTTTGTATATATATATATATATATATATATATATAGATAGATAGATAGATAGATAGATAGATAGAGAGAGAGAGAGAGAGAGAGAGAGAGAATATCTCATTGTGTAGCTCATTAACAAATCTAGACAAGCCAGAAGGCTTGCTTTTCCCACAGAAAACCTCTGGAATACATTATTTACAATGCAGCAAAGGATTCTGGGTAAGAGATGCAAATTAGGTTCACAATGACACACCTTTTTACTTCAGCCTGCTTTTCAGCAGATTCCCTTAACCCTAAGTATTGCTGTTCACACAGCTTATAGACTTAGCTAGGGTTAAAGCAGTGATTCAAAACTATCCCAGGACAGACTGTTTCGTAGTTGTTGCTATGAATTTCAAGAAACTCCAGCCACCAATTTCTTTAAAAGACCTTTATTCTTTTGTCATGGGTCCCATAGATAATACAATGTTTCAAGCCAGCATTAGGCTGTTAGTCATGCTGGCTTGAAACGTTGTATTATCTATGGGACCCATGACAAAAGAATAAAGGTCTTTTAAAGAAATTGGTTGCTGGAGTTTCTTGAAATTCATGGACTTTGGTGAGACTTGGCAAGTCTGTTACTCCGTGCCCCACTGAAAGAGGAAGATTGGTGTGCTGTTTTCCATTATTTTGATTCGTAGTTGTTGCTACTCATCAGCTGGGAGAAAGTTTATATATATATATATATATATATATATATATATATATATATATATATATATACAGTATATATATATATATATATATATATATAAATCACTATGTGGAATGCATTTAATGCTGTATTTAAATTATTTATGTTTTTATTTTCCATATTGAAAAATGTATATTCTAACTTAATATAATTAAGTAAAGGTGTTATCTGGAAAATTTCCCATCTCAGGTACACACAGGTATGTACATTTTAATACTACTAAATGAGGGTTGTTGTTTTTTTTACAGATTATTCCTAATTAAAATTGTGTTGCAGAAAAACCTTCGCCTAGATTTAGAGTTTGGCGTTAGCCGTCAAAAGCAGCGTTAAGGGGTCCTAACGCTGCTTTTTACCGCCCGCTGGTATTTAGAGTCAGGCAGGAAAGGGTCTACCGCTCACTTTCTTTCCGCGACTCCAGGCTACCACAGATCCCCTTACGTCAATTGCGTATCCTATCTTTTCAATGGGATTTGCCTAATGCTGGTATTTGGAGTCTTGGAACAAGTGAGCGGTAGAGCATCTACCGACAAGACTCCTACCGTCAAAAAAAGTCAGTAGTTAAGAGTTTTATGGGCTAACGCGGGAACATAAAGCTCTTAACTACTGTGCTATAAAGTACACTAACACCCATAAACTACCTATGAACCCCTAAACCGAGGCCCCCTTACATTGCCAACCCTATAATAAAATTTTTTAACCCCTAATCTTCCGACCGGACATCGCCGCCACCTACATTATAGCTATGAAACCCTAATCTGCTGCCCCTAACATCACCGACACAAATATTGTATTTATTACCCCCTAATATGCCCCCCCAACGTCACCGCCACCTACCTACACTTCTTAACCCCTAATCTGCCGGCTGGACCTCGCCGTCACTATAATAAATGTATTAACCCCTAAACCGCCGCACTCCCGCCTCGCAAACACTATAATAAATTGTATTAACCCCTAATTTGCCCTCCCTAACATCGCCGCCACCTACCTACAAATATTAACCCCTAATCTCCCGCCCGCAACGTCGCCGCTACTATAATAAATTTATTAACCCCTAAACCTAAGTCTAACCCTAACCCTAACACCCCCCCTAATAGGCAACTTTGTATTTATTTTAACTAGGTACAATAGCTATTAAATAGTTAATAACTATTTAATAGCTACCTAGTTAAAATAATTACAAAATTACCTGTAAAATAAATCCTAACCTAAGTTACAAATACACCTAACACTACACTATCAATAAATTAATTAAATAAATTAACTACAATTAGCTAAACTAAAATAGCTGATAGTGTAGTGTTAGGTATATTTGTAACTTAGGTTAAGATTTATTTTACAGGTAATGTAATTATTTTAACTAGGTAGCTATTAAATAGTTAATAACTATTAAATAGCTATTGTACCTAGTTAAAATAAATACAAAGTTGCCTGTAAAATAAATATAAATCCTAAAATAGCTACAATGTAACTATTAGTTATATTGTAGCTATATTAGGGTTTATTTTATAGGTAAGTATTTAGTTTTAAATAGGAAAAATTTATTTAATGATAGTAAATTTATTTAGATTAATTTAAATTATATTTAAGTTAGGGGGGTGTTAGGGTTAGACTTAGGTTTAGGGGTTAATACATTTATTATAGTAGCGGCGACGTTGCGGGTGGGAGATTAGGGGTTAATAATTGTAGGTAGGTGGTGGCGATGTTAGGGAGAGCAGATTAGGGGTTAATTCAATTTATTATAGTGTTTGCAAGGCGGGAGTGTGGCGGTTTAGGGGTTAATACATTTATTATAGTGGCAGCGAGGTCCGGTCGGCAGATTAGGGGTTAATAAGTGTAGGTAGGTGGCGGCGATGTTGGGGGCGGAAGATTAGGGTGTTAATAAATATTATATAGGTGTCGGCGATGTTAGGGACAGCAGATTAGGGGTTCATAGGGATAATGTAGGTTGCGGCGGTGTTCTGAGCGGCAGATTAGGGGTTAATAATAAAATGCAGGTGTCAGCGATAGCAGGGGTGGCAGATTAGGGGTTAATAAGTGTAAGATTAGGGGTGTTTAGACTCGGGGTTCATGTTAGGGTGTTAGGTGTAGACTTAGAGAGTGTTTCCCCATAGGAAACAATGGGGCTGCGTTAGGAGCTGAACGCTGCTTTTTTGCAGGTGTTGTTTCCTATGGGGATATCGTGCACAAGCACGTTTTTCCAGCTTACCACTACCGTTGGCAACGCTGGTATTGAGGGTTGAAGTGGAGCTAAATTATGCTCAACACTCCCTTTTCTGAGGCTAACGCAGCCATTCAGACAACTCTAAATACCAGCGTTGTCTTAAGGGTGCGCTGGGAAAAAAAGCAGCATTAGCACCGCGAGTCTTTACCGACAAAACTCTAAATCTAGGCGCTTATTTTTATCACAGGTTCATATTTTAGAAATGACATCCTGGTTACAGTCTCACTTTCTTACACAGATGGAGTTAAAATGACAAACAGTCATTCTGCTAATTATGGTCAATAACCGTTTTTCTTGCTCAGTAAAACCTGACTGTTCTTTTAACCAGTATTCTAATCCTGCAATAATTTAAGTAATTACATCTGTCATACTTTGCAATATTTCTGTATTTCTTGCATTTGATGCTTATAAAAGCCTTTATTTTTTTTAAAGGCAGAATGAAACTGTCATAATTCAGAGACAGCATGCAATTTTAAACAAAATTCCAGTTTACTTTATCAAATTTTCTTTCTTCTTTTAACATTCATTGTTTAAAATCATACATAGATAGGTTTAGGAGCACTGCACTGGTTGGAGCTAGCTGCTTATTGGTGGCTTTACATATATGCCACTTTTCATTGGTTCACCAGATGTTATCAGCTAGTTGTCAGTAGTGCATTACTGGTGCTGTGCATACTTTTTAACAAAGGATACCAAGAGAATGATGCAAATGTGTTAATAGAAGTAAATTGGAAAGTTGTTTAAGATGCATGCTCTATCTGGATAATGAAGATGTCCTTTTGAATTTGTAGCTCTGTGGGGATTCACAAGCTACATGCTGGTTCCATATGGATTCTCTCAATAACCCCCATCTCTGAAATCATCCATTATACCCCCTTACTAATTACCCCCAGAGAGGGTTTCCCTAAAAGGAATACATTTTAAAATTAATTAACCCCTTTTCTCTAGAATTTCCCACTACAATCTTCCCACAACTAATTAAAGTGATGGTAAAGAAAGTGAAAGTGTATTTTTCATCATATAAAAGTGTCAACCTATTAATGTCAATCCATGTTAGGCTTATATCAGTATTTGTATTGTAAACTTACATTAAAACTGCATCTTCCTACTTTTTCTTTTTTGACTGGAGGGTACTGCGGGTACCGGGAATCAGACATAGACATAAAATGCTAAATTAATCACACCTTTATTACAAAATAACAACAAAATTATAACAAGTCCAAAAGCCAAATGACAAGCAAGGAGTCAAAGCCAGAGCAGATAGTCAGATAAGCTGGGTCAGGAAACAAAGAGAGTAGTCAGACAAGCTGGGGTCAGGAACTAGCCAGGGATCAGGAACCAGAAGGGACGTCAAACAAGCCAGGTTCTACACAGAGTCAGGAACTCGCAGAGAGATCAGAGACAATGCAAGGGCAATGGCAAACAGGATTGAGGCAGTTAAATAGGGAGTGATAACATCATCATTCTGGACTGCAACCTGTTTATCTCTGATGATGTTCTCCAGTTTGGCCATAAAAAGGGAGCCTGGAAGTAGTGAGCGGCATTACACACTCTGCTACATGCAAGGAGAAAACACAGGTGAGTAAACAATAGCAGCCAAGATAAAAAGCAGCAAATAGCTATTGAAGTCAGGGTGAAACCCTGACAGTACCCTCCCCTCAATGACCCCTCCCCAGCAAGAGGACAAAAGACTTAGTGGGGAAATGGGCATGAAAGGCACGGAGGGGGGTGGGAGCATGAATATCAGAGGAGGGAACCCATGAAGCCTCTTCTGGACCGTAACCCCTCCAGTGAAACAAATACTGTACGCGACCTCTGAAAATACGAGAGTCAATAATACTGCTGACCTCATATTCTTAATCGTTGTCAACAGAAATAGGATGGGGACGAGGCAACACAGTGGTAAACTGATTGCAAACCAATGGTTTCAAGAGGGAGACATGAAAAATATTGGAGATGTGCATTGCAGAAGGAAGGTCAAGGGTGTAGGCAACCTGAGTGACTTGTCAGAGTATTTGAAAAGGCCCAACATAATGGGAAGCCAGTTTATTGGAAGGCACACAAAAGTTCAAGTTGCGGGAGGACAGCCAAAACCTCTTCCCGACCTGGTATGTAGAGGTGGGTAGATACCTACAGTCAGCCTGGAACTTTTGGCGCTGCGTTGACCTATGAAGGCAATCCTGAATCTGCACCCAAGTGGAACAGAGTAGTCAAAGATGCACCACCAAAGCTGGAATACCCTGAGACATGAACGAATCAGGCAACAAGGATAGTTGAGACCCATAGTTCGCTATGAACGGGGAAAACTGGGAGGAAGCATTGATAGCACTATTACAAGTTAACTCTGCCCAAGGTAACAGGTCAGACCATCAATTGTGGTGATCTGAGACATAGCAATGGAGGAACTTTTCCAGAGCTTGGTTAGACCGTTCTGCAGCCCCATTGGATTGAGGGTGATAGGCCGAGGAGAAGGTTAGCTGGATTATCCATTTGGGCACACAAGGAGCTCCAAAATCTGGAGACAAACTGGCTACCCCAGTCCGAGACTTGGGTAATCCATGTAAACAGGAAGACCTCAAGGCAAAAATTAAAGCAAGCCCCTCAGTGATAGGCAGCTTCTTCAAGGGAATACAATGTGACATTTTGGAAAACAGTCTACAACCATCAGGATAACAGTATTTCTTTTGGAAACAGGAAGGTTGACAATGAAGTCCATTGATAGATGTGTCCAAAGACGCTCACCATTGTCAATAGGTTGGAGGGGACCCATAGGAAGATGTCAAGAAGTCCTATTCGGCACACAGACTGAGAAGGAGGAAACATATGCAGCAACATCAGCACGAAGACCTGGCCATCAGAATTGTTGAGTGACAGACCAAATAATTTGTTTTTTGACTGGGTGACCTGCGGTTTTAGGATGTGTGCAATAGTTTGGTGTGAAGATTCTAAGGTACAAAGCATTTGCCAATAGGTTTCTCTGGAGGGGCATTGGTTTGTGCAACTAGGATATCCTCCCCCAAGGGAGAAGTCAAATTGGTATGTATGGTGGCCAAAATATGGTCAGGAGGTATAACTGGAGTGGGTACAGACTCTTCCTTGGACAGAGGTGAAAATTGACCTAACATTCTTATTACCAAGCAGGTTGAAGACCAAATAATTGAGCCTAGATTAAAATAGGGCCCATCTGGTCTGTCGGGGCGAGAAAAAGTTTAGCTTCGGATAGGTAAGTCAAATTATTGTGGTTAGTGAGGATGAGCACCGATATGCTAGTACCTTTGAGAAGGTGCCTTCATTCCTTGAGTGCCAAAATTATGGCCAGTAATTCCCTGTTGCTAATTTCGTAA
Source organism: Bombina bombina (assembly GCF_027579735.1). Classification (NCBI taxonomy): domain Eukaryota; kingdom Metazoa; phylum Chordata; class Amphibia; order Anura; family Bombinatoridae; genus Bombina; species Bombina bombina. The sequence goes on along the minus strand of NC_069501.1, from coordinate 553,970,991 downwards.
TTGCACTCTTTGTGGGACAATTCCTTAGAGAAGAAACCGCATGGATTTGAGGAACCCTCAGACGTAGGACGTTGAGACAAGAGGGCGCCTACTCCTGTCTCAGACACATCAATCTCTAGAATGAAAAATGGAGCAGGATTTGGATGACCCATAACTGGGGTGGAAGCAAAGGCAGTTTTAAGACTCTCAAATGCCTTAATTGCAGTAGGTGACCAAGGAGTGGGTCATTCTCTTTAAGGGTCATGTCTGTGATAGGTTTGACCAAGGAAGAAACGTTTTAAAAAAACTTTCTATAGTAATTGCCGAAGCCCAAAAAATGTTGAATAGACCAAAGACCAACTGGGCGATGCCACTGCAGAACTGCAGATAACTTGTCAGGATCCATGGAGAGCCCTGCAATGGAAATTACATAACCTAGGAAGGTGACTTCTCGAGCTTGCAAAACAGACCGTACTCCCCTAGTTTCTAAAGTATCTGTGAGCCTCAAGTGTGGGTGAGTGTATGAGGATGTCGTCTAAGTAGACCACAACACACTGTCTTAACATTTCTCATAGGACATCATTAATAAATTACTGGAAAACAGCAGGAGCATTGCATAGGCCAAAAGGCATTACTAGATACTGGTGTTAAATGCTGTTTACCATTCATGGCCCTTTTTGATCCTAACAAGATTGTAAGCTCCTCTCAGATCAAGCTTAGAAAAGACCATAGCTCCCTTGAGGCGGTCAAAGAGTTTTGTGATGAGCGGAATAGGGTAAGCATTTTTAATAGTGAAGATTAGGAACACTATAATCAACACATGTCCTTAACTCGACACCCTTCTTCACGAAGAAGGAACCAGCCTCTGCTGGAGAGGAGCATTTGCAGATGATTTACCTTGAAAGGGCATCGGCAACATACTCTTCCATGGCACTATTCTCCACAACAGACAGAGGGTAAACCTGGCCATGAGGAGGAATGGCTCCGGGTTGCAAGTCAATGGTACAATCGCAAGACCAGTGAGGCGACAACGTACTGGCCCGCACTTTGTCAAATCGCCTTGGAACTCTCGGTACTCCTCTGACAGCTGAGACACAGAAGAAGTGCACAAGACTTTGACTGGTTACCGGACACAAGTGGAACAACATTGCAGGGACCATAACAATATTTTGGGCCACGTCAGCAGAAACTGGGATTGGGCTTTCGGAGCTAGGGATAACCCAGATCAACTGAAAAATGTGGAGAGGTTATCACCTCCGAGTTTAATTTTGACTTTCTTATTCCTTTAAATTACGGTATAAAGTTTTTGATTTAAATATAATTACTTGCCTGGAAAAGAACAGAGACTTTGACATAACCCAGAATAAATATGGCCTCAATGAGAGTGAAACTTTTTAATAGAATTCATACTACAAAAGAATACACAACAGGAGCACACTTTATTCTTGCAAAAGCTGTAAGCATACAGCAAAACAAACTTTATTACTTAATTGTGTGCACATCATGAGGAGAGGTGGAGCCGTCTAGTGATACTTCCTCAGAGACACATTCTCACTTTGCATCATTTTTTTAAATGGATAGATAATCCCTTTATTACCCATTCCCCAGTTTTGCATAACCAACATGATTATATTAATATCATTTTACCTCTGTCATTACCTTCTATCTAAGCCTCTGCAGACTGTCCTCTATTTCAGTTCTTTAGCCAGATTTGCATTTTAGTCAATCAGGGCCCTCTCATAAGTAACTCAACGGGCGTAAGTACATTATTATCTATATGGCACACATGAACTAATGTCTTCTAGCTGTGAAAAACTGTCAAATGTATTGAGATAAGGGGGACCTTCAAAGGCTTAGAAATTAGCATATGAGCCTATTTAGGTTTAGCTTTCAACTTATAATGCCAAAAAAAAACAAAGCAATTTTGATAATAAAAGTGAAATGGAAAGTTGTTTAAAATTGCATGCCCTATCATGAAAGGTAATTTTAACTAGACTGTCCCTTTAAGAAGAGGTGAAATTGTACTAGCCTTTGGTTCAAGTATGACATAAGTTATTATTGATATATATAAATTATAATATAATAATATGTGTGTGTGTGTGTGTAATGGAAAATATGTTTCCCAAGTAGTTATTGAATGTTCTTAGTTGTATTGAAAAATGGACAAATCATTTGTGTATAACGGCACAGAAATCCACTCTATTTTGGATGTGGTGGAGAATTGCATGTAAGGAATCCAGTCCAGCTTTTCACAACAGTCTAAACTTCACTCACCTGCAGCTGATAATTAGCAATTAGCCTGTGTTACTGTGTCCTGCTGAGAGACAGATGAATATGCTGAGCTAAGAGCTCTAGGCTTGCAAGTTTGGCTATTTTGTTATGAAGTTGGTAAGTGAACCAGCCACACAAATTTACTCAGGATTTCATCATACTGTTTAGTAAGTGCTGTGAAGTTTTGTTTTGCTTTATCAACATTTAAAAAAAGCTTCTACAAATTGTATGAAAATAAACAGGTCTAAGTTTTTGAACCTAAACTGGTGTGTGTAGTACTTTACTGCAGTGAAAAGATTATGGTTATTTCATATCTGTCCGCTATCGGCTCCTGAAAATTAATTTTTTGTATTAGACAAATTTGGAACTGAATTTCACAAGTGATCACAAATCAATATCATATTTGTAGTTTAACCCCTTAAGGACCACAGCACTTTACCATTTTCTGACTGTTTGGGACCAGGGCTATTTTTACATTTCTGCGGTGTTTGTGTTTAGCTTTAATTTTCCTCTTACTCATTTACATTACCCACACATATTATATACCATTTTTCTCGCCATTAAATTGATTTTTTAAAGATACTAATATTTTCATCATACTTTATAATTTACTATAAAAAAATTATATGATGAAAAAATAGAAAAAAAAACGCACTTTTTCTAACTTTGACCCCCAAAATCTGTTACTTATCTACAAACTCCAAAAACACCCATGCTAAATAGTTTCTAAATTTTGTCCTGAGTTTACAAATACCCAATGTTTACATGTTATTTGCTTTTTTTGCAAGTTATAGGGCAATAAATACAAGTAGCACTTTGCTATTTCCGAATTAGCGATAGTTACATTGGAACACTGATATCTGCCTGGAATCCCTGAATACCCCTTGACATGTATATATATTTTTTTAGAAAACAACCCAAAGTATTGATCTAGGCCCATTTTGGTATATTTCATGCCACCATTTCACCGCCAAATGCGATCAAATTAAAAAAATATTTCACTTTTTTCACAAACAAAGGTTTGTTACTGAAATTATTTACAAACAGCTTGTGCAATTATGGCACAAATGGTTGTAAATGCTTCTTTGGGATCCTCTTTGTTCAGAAATAGCAAATTTATATAGCTTTGGCGTTGCTTTTTGGTAATTAGAAGGCCTCTAAATGCCACTGCACACCACACGTGTATTATACCCAGCAGTGAAGGGGTTAATTAGGGAGCTTGTAGGGTTATTTTTAGCTTTAGTGTAGTAGACAACTAAAAGTATTGATCTAGGCCCATTTTGGTATATTTTATGCCACCATTTCTCCGCCAAATGCGATCAAATAAAAAAAAAATGTTCTCTGTTTCACAAACTTTAGGTTTCTCACTGAAATTATTAACAAACAGCTAGTGCAATTATGGCACAAATTGTTGTTGCTTCTTTGGGATCCCCTTTGTTCAGAAATAGGAGACATATATGGCTTTGGCGTTGCTTTTTGGCAATTAGAAGGCTGCTAAATGCAGCTGCTCACCACACTTGCATTATGTCCAGCAGTGAAGGGGTTAATTAGGCTGCTTGTAGAGAGCTTGCAGGGTTAATTTTAGCTTTAGTGTAGAGATCAGCCTCCCACGTAACACATCCCACCCCCTGATCCCTCCCAAACATCTCTCTTACCTCCCCCACCCCACAATTGTCCCCTCCATCTTAAGTACTGGCAGAAAGTCTGCCAGTACTAAAATAAAAGGCATCTTTTTTTTTTTTTTTTTTTTTTAAAACAACAACATATTCTGCTATGTAGGATCCCCTCTTAGCCCCCAACCTCCCTGATACCCCCAAACAGCTCTCTAACCCTCCCCCTCTACCTTATTGTGTGCCATCTTGGGTCTGCCAGTACCCAGTTTGCAATAAAATGTTGTTTTTTTATTTATAAATCTATTTCTGTAGTGTAGCTGCCCCCCCTCAATAGCCAACCCCCCACCCCCTCCCAGATCCCTTAGATAACCCCACCCCCTCCTTTCTCCCACCTTATCCTCAGCTAAATGTAATTGTGCCATAGTGTAGCGGTCCCACCAGCTCCCGCACCCATGCTCGCGCCCGCCCCCCCGTGCACGCACGCCCCCATGAGTCACTCCATGCGCGCGCCCGGCACCCCGTACATTATCCCACCCCCTGCAACAAATTTCCCCCATCGATGGCCGCCCACGTGCCTCCCTGCAACGGCTCCCACCAACCAACGATCGTGTCCATTGATGTCCGATGCAGAGAGGGCCACAGAGTGGCTCTTTCTGCATCGGATGGCTAAAACATGTTATTGCAGAATGCCTCAATATTGAGGCATCACTGCAATAACATGAAAATGGCTGGAAGCGATCAGGATCGCTTCCACCGCTTGAAAACACAGAAGACGTACAGGGTACGTCCTTGGTCGTTAACCTTTATTTTGTAGGACGTACCCTGTACGTCGTTCGTTAAGGGGTTAAAATCTGCAGCCGTGAATGCATTTTCAACAGAAAAGTTTCTGAAAGGGGCTTTTCAAGTGTTAACGGTCTGTTTTCGAAATAGAAACTGAGAGGTCTGCCAAAACTGACACATACTATGGCCTATTCACACCTCTTAAGGTTAATCTCGTTCACCAAAGTGCATACGTTATTGAACTTGTTATCTGGAACGAGCATTCGTGACTGTGAGCTCAATCATATGCACTGTCCTGAATGATATTGGAGCATGCATGGAGGCTCATCCCCTATAAAAACACGTTCACTATTACGCAATATCATTTGAAGATCTTTTAGAAAATTATTAAGCTGCAAGGAAGAGCAGTGGAGATTTACCGTTTTAACCCCATAAGGACCAAGGACGTGCTATCTATGTCCTCAAAAAAACAACAGTTAAGGACCAAGGACGTACATAGCACATCCTCAGGCAATACCCTTTAGGCACCTACCGATGCAGAGAGGACCACTCTGTGGCCCTCTCTGCATCGGCCGGCGATGGTGCCGCACTGCTGATTGGAGGGAGGTGGGTGGGCGACCAATCACTGGAGGAGGCGGGAGGAGGGCGGGCAGCTGGACTGAAGGGGTCGTGAAGGAGGGCGAGAGCGAAGGGGGGCGGGAGCGAATGGGACCGCTACGCCACGGTACCTGACACCGGCACTTAGTGAGAAGTAGGAAGGAGGGTAAAGGAGGAAAGGGGGATCCGTGAATGCAAAGGGAACTGGGAGGGGGGTTTGTTAATGTGAGTGGGCAGCTCTTGTGTTTACAGCAAGCAAAAAAGTGGTATTTAAAAACAAAAAAAAACAAAAAACATAATTTAGAGGAAACTGGGTACTGGCAGACAGCTGCCAGTACCTAAGATGGTGGAAAATAGGTAGAGGGGGGGAGGGTTAGAGAGCTGTTGGGGGGGGGGGGGCTCAGGGAGGTTGGGTGGTAAGGGGTATTCCTATACTGCAGAAAGTATAAAATAAAAAAATATCCTTTTATTTTAGTACTGGCATACTTTCTGCCAGTACTTAAGATGGGGGTGACCATTGTGGGGTGGGGGGGTGGAAGACAGCTATTTGAGGGGGTCAGGGAGGTATCAGGGGGTGGGATGTGTTAGGTGGGAGGCTCATCTCTACACTAAAGCTAAAATTAACTCTACAAGCTACCTAATTAACCTCTTCACTGCTGGGCATAATAAAATTGTGGTGTGCAGCGGTATTTAGCGGCCTTCTAATTACCAAAAAGCAATGTCAAAGCCATATATTTCTGCTATTTCTGAACAAAGGGGATCCCAGAGAAACATTTACAACCATTTATGCCATAATTGCACAAGCTGTTTGTAAATATTTTCAGTGAGAAACCTAAAGTTTGTGAAAAAGTTAACGATTTTTTTTATTTGATCACATTTGGCAATGAAATGGTGGTATGAAATATACCAAAATGAGCTTAGATCAATACTTTTGGTTGTCTACTAAAAAACATATATACATGTGAAGGGTTATTCAGGGATTCCTGACAGATATCAGTGTTACAATGTAACTATCGCTAATTTGGAGAAAAAAAATGCTTTGGAAATAACAAAGTGCTACTTGTATTTATTGCCCTATAACTTGCAAAAAAAAACAAAGAACATGTAAACACTGGGTATTTCTAAACTCAGGACAAAATTTAGAAACTATTTAGCATGGGTGTTTTTTTGGTGGTTGTAGATCTGTAACAGATTTTGGGGGTCAAAGTTAGAAAAAGTGTTTTTTGTTTCATTTTTTCATCATATTTTGTAATTTTTTTATAGTAAATTATAAGATATGATGAAAATAATGGTATGTTTAGAAAGTCAATTTAATGGCAAGAAAAAGGGTATATAATATGTGTGGGTACTTTATATGAGTAAGAGGAAAATTACAGCTAAACACAAACACTGCAGAAATGTAAAAATAGCCCTGGTCCTTAACGGAAAGAAAATTGAACATTGCAGTTGCCATTTTGTGTACATTTCACTCCAAAATGAAACTGGGACTTTAACAAACAGCAAGAAAAATAAATCTTCTTTAAAATCAATCCCTTTGAATGTTGTCAAATGCCTGTATAGTGATAGAAAAACATTGCACAGTTTGCATATACCAGCAGCCTTATAGATCCATTTAGAAGGGTTAGCAGTGGTGCGGATGGAAATGGATTACAATAGTTAACTGAGAAAGCTCCAATTATGCGATCTCCTGTAAAAACACGATTTTAATAATGCCTGTACTATTAGTGACAATCACACCAGCGTGAGTGAAAAATACATTCAGATATGAACTATAAAATCACAACCATTTGTAGGTGTCCTGAAGTGAGTTTTCCTGCAGATCCCTGAATCTATACATGATATTACTTATTCATGACATTTACATATGTTTGTGCCAAAACATATGTAAATATGTATCCCGTTTACAATATAAAGCCTCTCCAATAGGAATGAGCGGAGATTTAACAAATCAATACCATGTATGTTACTGAACATCTTGAATGTCTCCAGTGGCCGATTCAGAGTGTTTTACATAGGTGCAATGTAAAATACTGTTTGGAAATCACCATGAAAAAGTGCAACAGGTGGCTGAAAAGCCCTTCTGAGGACTTATCAAATACCTAGAGGTGCCGAATTCCATAAGCCAAAACTGAGCTTGAAAAAGTAGTTGAGAAGTGAGAAGTGAGTCAAAAATGTATGTAGCATTTTTCTGTTCCATAGTGTAAATAGGGCTTTTTTCAAATGGCCGAAAACCTGTTTGCGAGTGGAAAAAACAGCCAAAAACACGGCTCTTGATTGTTATTGAGGCCTGTGTGTTTATGCTGATCCCAATATATATCTGGCTGCTGATCACAATATCTATCTGGCTGACTGTCTATTGTTTTTTTTTTTTTTATGCAGCTACCATTACAATTAACAGGAACTTATTTTTTGGTATGTTCAGAATTTTGTTATTCCACGTTCATTATAGAAGCAACTGAAGTTGGCAAACATTCTTTCTGTAAAGCCTGGCGAATATAAAACATTAAGCTTTAGTAATTTTTATTAATGAGAGGCAATTTATTTTATTTGCTGGACAATACACATCCCTAACAACATTCAGAAGCGTAAATAGAAACCACAGGGCCCAGGTGCAAGAATCTAAGAAGGGCCCCCCCCCCCCAAAAAAGTGAATTTGATATATATATATATATTTAAAACACAGAAAAAAAATGTGAATCAGATTACATGTCTGCAAAAGGAGGTACCCTGTGCCCACAGTCTGTGAGATGGTCTGACCCCCTATTACTGCATATAGTGACACTATTTAACCCACCAGTACTGTATATAGTGAGTCAGTGACACAGTCTGTAATCTGCCGGTGAGATAGCTGGCCTGACCTTACCCACCCCAGTACTTTATAAAGTGACCACAGTAGTCTGTGACATGGTCCAGCCCCCCGTACTGTATATAGTGGTACTGTATAGACTGACAATGTTTACCCCCCCCCCCCCCATGCTGTAGTAACAAGGTCTGTAATTTGCTGGTTCCTCAAACATACACACACACACACACATACATGCATAAATACACACACAGTCACATACACACACACATACATGTATAAATACACACAGTCACATACACACATACACACACACACACACACACACACACACATAAACAACACTAACCCCTGTATTCAGAGACACTAGTGAAGCATCATGTCACACTCACATGGTATCAGTGCAGGCAGTGGCAGGTCAACGTTTTTTATTGTAAAATAAAATTTTTTAAGCTGGGCCCCCACCCTTGGGGGCCCAGTCACAATTGTAACCTCTGCACCCCCTGTAGTTTCGCCCCTGACAACATTCCAGACACTCTAGAATATCCCAGGATATGTTGTAATCATTGTATGTTACTGGGTGACCAAAATATGACAAACATGTCATATTTGATATCAAAATAATCCACATTGTTCCACAATGTGAGTGATTAAGAGTATATTGTTACTTAATGCACCTCAGTAGACATATACATTATTATAAATTTTCAGTCAAGCTTGGGAGCTGGTTTATGGCCTGCCATAAAAAGGGTTAGCAACATGTTTTACCTCCTCTCTTAAAGAGGACTGACCAGAAACCTGACCTAGGATTTTTTTTAATTTAATATTGAACTAAGATAAATAATATTACATGGGTCCATGTTCTCCTTTTAATTTTTACAAGAAGTCAGTTCCACAGCACCTTAAATAAAACGTCCTTTATTCAACAAGACAAAAATCAAAAGACAAAAATATCAAAAGACAAAAATAGAAAATCAGTGATAATACATAACATCTGAATTAACTAGGATTTGTTTTCACTAGATCTTTAGTGCTTTTTAATATTATCACTGATTTTCTATTTTTGTCTTTTGATTTTTGTCTTTTGATTTTTGACCTTTGTTTATCATTTGAATTCAAGTTTTCCACGTGGATTTTTTCACAAGTTATTTTTATTGTTATTTTTATACACCTCACGGATTTACAATTTTTTAATTTAGCAGCTGAACCACAATAATTTGACCCACTCAACGTTTACATTCTACTATTATTGACTTCACGTTATATTTCTACACGTCACTTTGGAGGAAACACTACTGGATTCACTTACATATAACCGGTTGAACATTTGAACATTTTTTATGTACGCCAATTTTTGTGAACACTATTTTTTGTGAATGCTATTTTTCTTTTTTGTGAACACTATTTTTTGTGAATGCTATTTTTCTTTGTTGAAAGCTATTGTGTGCACTCAATCACTCACTTAGGTTGTTTATATTATTGAATGTACATGTCCTTCTAACTCCTCATCACTGGCTCATTAAGTCAGCGTCACATGCTATACTCCATTGGATATTTTTAGATATTTTTAGATTTGTTTATTATATATTTTTTTGTTAAGTCAGACATGGATCCATGCATCTGATTGCCATTTGTAAATTTTTATATGTATTAAAATGTACCTTTTACTAGCCTTTTAAGATTTTTAGCGCTTACTCTCTCCCCATTTTAACTTTTGTATTGTTAGCCTACTAGGAGGCTATATAGTTAGTAAGCTTAAGGCCCTGGGTGTAGCGCTCGGTCCACTTCTCCTGTTCTTATAGATTGGTCTTTCCTAGTAGGTCCCGAGCAGCCACACACCAAGACCCCTGATATTAGTGCAGTATTCTACAAAGTACTGCACAGGAATTTCCCAATTATAGGCTATAGCCCGTCTTATTCCCATACACCAATATGGATCTGTTGTCAACACTCAGAAGGGATATTACCCTAAGTATAACCACACCGTTAGATGATCATGACAATGATCCAGACAGATTAGACATTCAATCTATTTTCAGAAACTTAGAAAAACTTCTTATTTCTGAAGTTAAGTATAAAGCCGAAATCTCATTTCTAAACAAATGTTTAGAACTGGACATCATTCCTAAAGGCTTGATTATTAGAAAAGAGTGTTCATTTCAGTTAGCTGATCCAGATTTTGCAGAAAAATGGATGAATATCCTATTGGAAACTTCAAGACAACTAATGAGACTCATCATCGAATTTAAATCATCCCTAATCTTAAAACTAGATGATGAGATTAAAGATGATGAGGTACTACTAACTAATCTGGACAGCACAGAACCAGAATCTAAAGAAATAACCGAAAGAAGAGAAACTCTAATAAAACGAGTCACGAAAACGAGAGAGGACGTAATCCAGAAAAAGATGAAGAAACTAAATAGAGAATTGGATGCCAAAAAATCGGTAGATATGGACAACACACGAGAGACCGACCCACCGTATGAGGAAAGGGGGAACTGTCCGCAAGACACAACAGAACAAGACAGTGAAGAGAGAACGGAAGATGTAAGAGACAACTGGACAGAGGTGAACTATAGAAAAAAGAAAAAACAGGGATACCATTCCAAACAGGGAATGAGAGTTATGGAAGACGAAGACCGTACTTCCGGTCCCCTGTCAGGCCAAACAACAGCTACTATTCTCACACAAGAGATTCTCCATACAACAGAAGCTATGTGTATAATGCACACCGGGAGGACCAACAATACCCGAGAGATTATAACAACTACAACTACCCCGAAAGGAGACCACGCTATGACAACAGAAGAAACCAGGACCAAACAAATTGGGAACATGAACCCAGGTTTGGAAATACCAGGCCATACTATGGCCACTCCCGTCCACAAACTCATTATCACAGACGGCAGCACCATTATCGTGATGATAGAAGATCACCTTTTCCACTAGGGGACAACTATGGAAAGAGTCCATTCTTCATGGACCAAAGGAAAAATCATTCGAGGTTTGATGAGAGACCTTATGCCCATACAGGCCATAGAGAACACAATGATTACATGTATAACGGACACAGAAAACAAAGTTGGAAAGACGACCCTCCCTACAACCAAAATATATCCAAAGAATCACAATGGAGGAACAACCAGCAATACTCCAATGTGAAGGTGGGCCAACAAAAACACACCCCACAACAACATAGGAGTGTTACAATACAAGAAAAAGGCCAAGAAACAGGCAAGGTTTTTTTAGGGGAAAGCCCCCTTCCACCAAGGGAAAAAGAGAAAAACAAATCAACATTAAAGAGAAAGAACCTGGACATGGAAGAACAATCCTGTTCCGTAAACAAAAAAAGACCTCTAGAGGGTCCAGAGGGGGCAGCAGGTCAAGGAAACAGAAGCCTGAACAGATCATAACACGAAGCCCAAAGAGTAGCGACCCCAGAAGTGTTGATACTGTCAAAACGACGAAAGGACTGTTTAACTTAAGCTCCACAGTTCTGACAGAAAAAGAGAAAGAGGTACTCTCATATGGACTGAGCTTTGCTCCATCTAAGAAAATGGACAAGTTTCAAACTTTCATAAGCGCAAAGGAGCTGGTAAGGAAATTAACCCTAAAAAGGCATTTCCTAAAATCTCCCATTGATACTTATCAAACACCTCTAAGTAGCAATATAGATAACAGATTTACGCATACTGATCTGAAGGCGAAGTCTTCATTCTACCCTATAACCAGCAAAGGGAGTCACATCGAGACATTCGAAATGAATATCTGTCAAGACATCAGGAACCTGAATTTATCCAAATGTAATAAAATCAGGCATAATCTGACAAGATCACAATTGGAGACAATTAAAAGCCTAGAAAAGAATCATAAACTGACTATAAAACCAGCCGACAAAGGAGGTGGAATTGTTATTATGGACAAGGTAAAGTATGAGGACGAATGTCTGAGGATTCTAAATGACACCAATACCTACCAAAAGCTCTGCAGCAACCCAGTAGTTAGGTTCAAGAAAGAGCTAGATGCCCTCCTCGGAACAGCTAAAACCGAAGGGATACTCAGTGAAAGGGAATATAATTACATAAGAATACCATACCCAAAAACACCCGTATTTCATCAACTACCGAAAGTCCATAAATCCTTAAACGATCCACCAGGAAGGCCCATTATATCTGGGATAGGATCTTTGACAAGCAACTTATCTGAATACGTGGATAAAATGTTACAGAAATATGTAATATCATTACCATCACATCTCAGAGACTCCACACAAATTCTGTCACTGCTAAATTCAATGACCTGGAAGAACAACTATATAATGGCCACATGTGACGTTACGTCACTTTATACAAGTATCCCACATGACCTAGGGATTGAAGCAGTAAACTCATTCCTACTAAAGGATGAGGAAATACCAGAAGAACAGAGGATATTCATTTTGGACTGTATTAAATATATCTTGAATCACAACTATTTCTGTAACAATAATCAGTTTTACAGGAAATTGTGCGGCACAGCAATGGGGACCAGGTTCGCGCCAAGCTACGCCAATCTCTACATGGGCCTATGGGAAAACATCTTCTGGGACTCATGTCCAGCTGGCGCGGACCTGGTCCTATATTCAAGATATATAGATGACATCTTTTTGATTTGGAGTGGAACATTGGAAGATCTGCTACATACTATCAATGTAATGAACCACAACGAAAATAATCTTAAGTTTACATACCAACACAGCCAAGAGAAACTGGACTTTCTGGATCTGAGAATTGAAGTGAAAGATGGGAAGCTCGAGATGTCAACCTTCTTCAAGGAGGTTGACTGTAACAACTATATCCATAACACAAGCTGCCATCATCCCACCTGGAAGTCAAATATACCCAAGGGCCAATTCTTGAGGGTCAAGAAAAATTGTTCTACTATAGAACAATGGACTGCACAGGCTGACATACTGAAACAACGTTTCTTGGAAAGAGGGTATGACAATAAGTCGTTGGATGATAAAATCGAAGAAGTCAGTAAGATCAAGAGAGAGAACCTCCTGAGTTATAAAAACAAACCTAGAAAAACCTGGGATGATGAAACAATCAACGTACCTATGATATCCGAGTACTGTGAGAACAGATCCATCCTGGAAAAGATTATTAAGAAACATTGGGCGATACTCAAAGATGATGACGTGATTGGGGAAAGGCTGAATCCACATCCGAGATTCATTTATAGGAGAACTAGGAACCTGAAAACGATGATAGCTCCTAGTATACCTAGGAAAGGAAATAATAACGACACGACCAATCACCAAGGAAAAAGCATTAAAGGCTTCTACCCATGTCCAAGCTGTAAAGCTTGTAAGAACGGACAAAAAACGGATACTTTCTCATCACATCAGAGAAACGAGAAACATAGGATCAAAGAGTTGATCAGATGTAGTGACAAAAATGTGATCTATCTAGTTTCCTGCTCCCGCGGATTACAATATATAGGGCAGATATCAAGGGCCCTCAAAGATAGGATCAGGGAACACATCCTATGCATAGAGAAAGGCAGAATAGATACCCCACTCTACAAGCATTTTGCAACTACCCACAAGGGGAATCTGAAAGATTTTAGTTATTTTGGGATACAGAAGGTCAAAAAAGACTGGAGAGGAGGAAACCATGAGCAAAAACTACTATTCAATGAGTCAAGATGGATATTTATGATGGACTGTCTATACCCTAGAGGTTTAAATCAGAAAGAAGACCTTGCACACCTGATCTCCATTAAATGACATCTATTAAATAACAACCACCATCCATCTCCGAGTGCTCAAAAATGATATGACCTAAGTTAGAGAGATAGGATCCCAACATGCGACCGCTAAGTTGGTTACCCCACACAGTATCCCAACCAAATATTTACCTCCGCACTCATCACTATTTTCTATGTACCTATAAAGGCAGATCGAATACATGACAGCTATAAACTAGAGTGGAAGTGAAAATCGAAAATACTAACCCTCTCCGTTTCCTATAAAAACCAAGGGAAATGTAAAAATTTAGAGTGGGCATAATACTTGTTCTGTATTACAAAATGTTAGTCGCTCATTAAAGAACAAAATCATATCAGAGAGAGAAACATAACATCAGGCATAGGACAATTTGGTCACAAAGATACATCAGCACCAATGAGTAAATATACAAGCATAAGTACATTTGTCAAGTAATTAACACCTGGCAACAGATCCATACATGGGAATAATAGACCTAAAGAATTGAGACAATGTCGTATTGAATACACCCAGCTTTGTCAAACTGAACACATTCAGTATGACAACTTTAAAATTGTCATATTGAACTAAAAAAGTATCATAGAAAAGATAAAACCCTGTATTCATACACTGGTCTATACATAACAATCCAATGTAGGACTACTTAATGTGTGAAATGAAATATCATAATTTGAAGATTTTGTATCTTGTATCCTCTACCCCACGTCTGCCCCAAAGTCAAACAGAAGCCATCACTTTGAGTGTATTTATGTCTGATCTTACACCAGCTGATTTCTGGTTAATGGTCACCTAAAGTCCTTTATATACACATACAAATGTAATGAAACCCTCCCAATTAGATTTGAGCTTACACCTTTACTGTGAACAGATAGGAAGATCCTTGATCCCTCTTGAGACATTACAGTTTGTCATCCCACCATCGGCGGTGAGATACAGCATTAGGATGCAATAAACGTCTCACAATGTTAAGTTAGATAAACATTGCAGGTCTATACTTTATCAAGGTCATATATGACTCAATGGCTCCTTGAGAATACCCATAGGCTTTATTTTCAAAAGAACTAGAAGGAAGCAGTGAAACGGCTATCCATTACGAAAGTATGAACAAATAAAAGTAAATTGTAAAGCTATTCAATATTAGGATCCAAGAATGTGCCTAGAATTAAGAAAGTGAGTTTTATTAGAATCCAAGAATGTGCTTAGAATTAATATAGCGAGTTTTATTAGAAGCAGTTTTACTATAAGCAGTGACAGATCAGCATCGTAAGAAATTACATACATTATTCAAAGAATTGACTATTCCCAGTAACCGATTCTATTACATATTGGTACATTGACTCTGACATTATATGTTATAGACACATAGAGACAATGAGCCATAGTAAGATCGGGTAATACCGAATATCTGAGAAAGATCTGTAGTCCTAATAAGTGAGGGAACTACATATCCCATAAGTCAATGGGGAATATGATGCTGCACCTTCCGGTCATATGATGCAGACCGGTGGACCAAAGAACTACCGGTGACATGATAGAGACCGGTGAATCGAATAAACTATGTCTCCCAAAAGCTAAAACGGAAGTTGATGCCGCGATACCAGGCCACTTCCGGTCATAGCAATTTTCAAAATAAGATCGCATTGGAAATTAAGTTTTTGACATCAACAGGGGCAATTCATAAATGAGAACCAGTCCATGTAAATAAATAAGCAATTTGAGCCCAAAGAAAGGGGAAACCCGCCCAGAAAACTAACTGAGTTAACACAGAATATAATAACAACATTGACAAAACGCTACTATTACCTAATAATGAAAATAAAAAACAAATAAATAGGAAAATCTAGATTTATACTAGAATGTGTGGCAATAATAGGAACCAATTAACCTTTAAGATGGGAAAACATAAACATAACATAGGAAATATCCCAGAGATGCAATGGGTGAAACAGGAAACATAACATAGGAAATATCCTAGAGATGCAATGGGTGAAACAGGAAACATAACATAGGAAATATCCCAGAGATGCAATGGGTGAAACAGGAAACATAACATAGGAAATATCCCAGAGATGCAATGGTGAAACAGGAAAGGGAGGTGCCTCTAAAAATGGCGCCAAAACAGCACCAATCATTTCAACACTGACCCTACTTAAAGCTCCCAGATTTTCTGATACAGTATAGTCTTGAGAAAGGCCTAGTCTAGGCCGAAACGCATTGGCATACTGGTGAGCTTGGTTTTAATTACCTATATTATATATCATATACAGTGTTGCACTATTTGTTTCTCTTTTGTTCCCTTTTAGGTATTTTATCAATGTATTTGTTTGTTATAGATCTTACCAAGGATTTTTAACATCTGAATTAACTAGGATTTGTTTTCACTAGATCTTTAGTGCTTTTTAATATTATCACTGATTTTCTATTTTTGTCTTTTGATATTTTTGTCTTTTGATTTTTGTCTTTTGATTTTTGACCTTTGTTTATCATTTGAATTCAAGTTTTCCACGTGGATTTTTTCACAAGTTATTTTTATTGTTATTTTTATACACCTCACGGATTTACAATTTTTTAATTTAGCAGCTGAACCACAATAATTTGACCCACTCAACGTTTACATTCTACTATTATTGACTTCACGTTATATTTCTACACGTCACTTTGGAGGAAACACTACTGGATTCACTTACATATAACCGGTTGAACATTTGAACATTTTTTTATGTACGCCAATTTTTGTGAACACTATTTTTTGTGAATGCTATTTTTCTTTTTTGTGAATGCTATTTTTCTTTGTTGAAAGCTATTGTGTGCACTCAATCACTCACTTAGGTTGTTTATATTATTGAATGTACATGTCCTTCTAACTCCTCATCACTGGCTTACTAAGTCAGCGTCACATGCTATACTCCATTGGATATTTTTAGATATTTTTAGATTTGTTTATTTATTTTTTTGTTAAGTCAGACATGGATCCATGCGTCTGATTGCCATTTGTAAATTTTTATATGTATTAAAATGTACCTTTTACTAGCCTTTTAAGCTTTTTAGCGCTTACTCTCTCCCCATTTTAACTTTTGTATTGTTAGCCTACTAGGAGGCTATATAGTTAGTAAGCTTAAGGCCCTGGGTGTAGCGCTCAGTCCACTTCTCCTGTTTTTATTTTTAACTGTTTGCTTTGTGTAATTGTGTTTGTTAATTCATTTTTTTAAATAAATGCACTGTGACTATTTTTGTTCATAAGAAATATTCCTGCCATGTTACCGATAAAACTATTAATAATAGCAATGTGGTTTTTAGATTGCTTCTTTCAAGATTGTGTTTTGGGGTTTTAACCTACTAGTCTGGGCTTTCCTTAGGAATTCCCATACAATAGGTGGTGCCAGCAGAGATAGTTAAGTGTGGGTAGAATTAAAACTGAGTTTGGGACATTTTTCTGGGTCTAGTACAGATGAGAAAATGTTTTATTTATCATTGAACCCACTAAATTAAGTCACAGACTGAAGTGGCTTGGCGGCTGCTATCTAATAGTGACAGTTGCAGGGGTGGTTAACCCTTTCTGTGATACAGTGTATAAGTTTATCACAAGTATACAGCAGTGTGCTCATTATCAGATAATTCAGAAAGCTTACTGGGAATAATTGTAAAATTGATAATCTATTAATGTTTGCACTATTTACATAAGAAAAATTGTTTGGCAGTCAAATTCATCTGCTCATGTACAGTACAAAATTTGAATGGGTGAGTAAGCCATTCTTAAATTTGTCTATGGTCTTATAATTCACTACCTCCTTAGGCCAGGGGTTCCGGAATTTGATTGCTCTTACAGTGAAAATGTTTTTTTTTTTACACTGCTGGAGATTGAAATCTCCTTTCTAGTCTTGAAATATGACCTCTTGTCACAAACAACTGCCTGAATAAACCACGCTTTTGCCAACTCTGTATATGGAACATTTTTGTATAAAGGAATCACATCACCTCTCAGGTGCGTTTCTTCTAAAGTAAACAGACCTAGTAAGCTAACATCTCCTCATGGTTTAAATCCCCCATTTCCCATATTAATTTTGTGGCCCTTCTCTGAACTTTTTCTAATTCTGCCCTGTCCTTATTTTTAAAATTGGTCCCCAGAACTGTAATCCATACTCAGGGTGACATCTTATTAGGGATTTATATAGTGACAGAATTAACCCCTTAAGGACCAAGGACGTATAGGGTATGTCCTACAAAAAATTAAAGTTAGTGACCAAGGACACACCCTGTACGTCCTCAGGGGTTTCAAGCGTTGGAAGCGATCCTGATCACTTCCAACCGCTTTCAATAGGTTGCAGTGATGCCTCGCTATTGAGGAATCACTGTTATCTCTTTTTGTAGCCACCGATGCAGAGAGAGCCACTCTGTGGCCCTCTCTGCATCAGGCATTGATGGTGCCGATCGTTGATGGGTGGGAGCTGCAGATCGGATGCGGGTGGGCGGCCCATCGATGTACCGGTATTCTGATCCGGTTGTGGAGGGTTTCTCCTCAGTAGGTGGAAGCGGCCAGGGGGCGGGCAGGTGCGCACGCGCGGCAAAATACCGATTTATGCAGCCATTTTTACAGTAAATTATAAGACTTGATAAAAATAATGGTATCTTTAGAAAGTCCATTTAATGGCGAGAAAAATGGTATATAATATGTGGGTACAGTAAATGAGTAAGAGGAAAATTACAGCTAAACACAAAAATGTTAAAATAGCCCTGGTCCCAAATGGTCAGAAAATGGAAAAGTGCTGTGGTCCTCAAGGGGTTAAGCATTCTTCCATTGGATCTATGACTCTAGAAGCAGCTGCACTCATTCTTAGCTTGTTATCTATAAGTAAGCCTGATTTTTTTTTTCCCTCCTCTGTTTTGCTAAATTTAGTCCCATTTTTTTAAAAAAATAGGTTCCCTGTATATTTTTACTTACAGAATGTAGAACCTAACATTTACCAGTATTATGTCTCATTTGCCATTTACCAGTAGTGATGTCGCGAGCCTAAAATTTTGCGTCAGCGAACGCGAACTTCTGCAAAAGTTCGCGAACGGGCGAACCGCCATTGACTTCAATAGGCAGGCGAATTTTAAAACCCACAGGGACTCTTTCTGGCCACAAAAGTGATGAAAAAGTTTTTTCAAGGGGACTAACACCTGGAGTGTGGCATGCTGGAGGGGCATCCATGGCAAAACTCCCATGGAAAATTAAATAGTTGATGCAGAGTCTGTTTTTAATCCATAAAGGGCATAAATCACCTAAAATTCCTAAATTGTTTGGAATAACAGGTATGATGTTGTATCGTTCAGTTTGTGTAAGGGTTACGCCCACTTCACAGTGACAGACCAAACTCCCCGTTTAACGCACCGCAAACAACCGCAAACAGTCCATTTGCACAACCGCAAACTCCCCATTTGCACAAGGTTGGATACCAAGCTAGCCATGTCCCGTTCCTTGTCCTCACTGATGTCACTGCGCGTGCAATCACTTCCTGGGGTAACAGAAAATGCTCCACCCATAAGATGCTCCTATTATATTACTGCACTGAGGATGCTGCCTGTATCTGTGTGTCCTGCTCCCTGGCCGGAGAGCACAGGGGACACCAGGTCGAGCTGCTGAGTGAGGCTTCTGAGAAGAAGAAAAAGAAACTGAGAAATGTTCTGCAGAAACTGACCACAAAGAGAGAGGAGACTGAGAAAAGAGTCCAGAGTCTGCAGAAGCACAGAAGAGGGGTGCAAGAGAAGCAGCTGGTTTAACAGAGAGACTCACTGCCCTGATTAGGGACATCAGGAAACAGCTGGAAGACCTAGAGAAGCGTGTCCTGAGTGAGATCACCCGGCAGCAGGAGCAGGTTTTACTCACAATCTCTGATCTGATCCAGCAGCTGGGAAAAAGAACGACGAGCTAACCAGATTTGTCACATTGAGGAGCTGTGCAACATGACTGACCCATTAACTGTCCTACAAGAACAGGAATCACACAGAGATGAGATGCTTGGTCGGTCCTCCTACTTCCAAGTTCCAATTTGGGGCACTGCGCGTGCAATCTAATGTGCCACCAGATAGGAGTGGTGTGTTAACTAGCACTATTCTTATCAGTTTAATCCCTGTTATGTGCCCTGTCAGGGGACGTGTATATGGCATCGTTTTTAGGAACTGGGAGATGGAAAAGGATGCTTGGTCGGTCCGGCCACGAGATAGATAGATAGATACATAGATTAGATAAATAGATCAATAGATGCAATAGATACATTTGATGATATATACGATAGATAGATAGATAGATAGATTTGATAGATAAATAGATAGATTTGATAGATAAATAGATAGATTTGATAGATAATTTCCCAGACAGAGAATTACAAGACGGGCGGTCTGGGACCCATGGTAAGGTTCCCAGAGGCAGTTGCGACGCCCGAGGCTCTAATTAGAACAGAGCACTCTGTGTATCTGCCCTCGGCCGAAATCAGAACATTCTTTAGCTTTCTGTCCGTCTGCCAAATGTCCTTCTGCATTTTGTCAGAGCACCGCGTGCAATCTACTGTGCCACCAGATAGGAGTGGTGTGTTAACTACTACTATTCTTATCAGTTTAATCCCTGTTACGTCCCCTATCAGAGGACGTGTATATGGCATGGATTTTAGGAACCAGGAGATGGGAAAAGATGCTTGGACACCCAGTACAGGTCGTTCTCCTTCAGCCTTTTTATACGAGGGTCCCCGACCCTCAACAGGCACGACAGTATGAAAGACCCTATATGCCATGACTTCTTTTGCACAATCGAGTACAGGTATGGCATCAATTTTAGGAACCCGGAGATAATTTTTAGGAACCGGGAGATGGAAAAAGATGCTTGGTCGGTCCGGCCACGAGATAGATACATAGATTAGATAGATAGATCAATAGATGCAATAGATACATTTGATGATAGATACGATAGAGAGATTTGATAGATAAATAGATCATTTTACAGACAGAGAATTACAAGACGTGCAGTCTGGGACCCATGGTAAGGTTCCCAGAGGCAGTTGCGGCGTCCAAGGCTCTGATTAGAACAGAGCACTCTGGAACGTATCTGCCCTCGGCCGAAATCGGAACATTCTTTAGCTTTCTGTCTGTCGGCCAAATGTCCGTCTGCCAAATGTCCTTCTGCATTTTGTCAGAGCACCGCGTGCAATCTACTGTGCAAACAGATATGAGTGGTCTGTCAAGTAGTACTATTCTTATCAGTTTAATACCTGTTACGTCCCCTATCAGGGTACGTGTATATGGCATGGATTTTAGGAACCGGGAGATGGAAAAAGATGCTTGGTCGGTCCGGCCACGAGATTAGATTGATAGATACATAGATTAGATAGATCAATAGATGCAATAGATACATTTGATAGATACGATAGATAGATAGATTTGATAGATAATTTCCCAGACAGATAATTTTACAAGAAGTGCGGTCTGGGACCCATGGTAAGGTTACTTCCTTTTGCACAATCGAGTACAGGTTGGGGATTGCTTTTTGTGCAAAGAAATTTCGTCCGGGTACCTTACACTGCGGTGTCCCAATAGCTACAAATTTTTTGAACGCCTCAGACTCCACCAGCTTGTATGGTAAAAGCTGGCGGGCTAAGAGTTCAGACAAGCCAGCTGTCAGAAGCCGGGCAAGGGGGTGACTTGGTGACATTGGCTTCTTACGCTCAAACATGTCCTTGACAGACACCTGACTGTGGGCAGATGAGCAGGAACTGCTCTGAAAGAGAGACGGATTGGCGGATGGTTGAGAGGGGGCAAGGAGCACAGCAGTGGTTGACGTGGCTGAAGATGCTGGACCAGGAGGAGGATGGCGGCTTTGAGTTTGTGTGCTGCTTGTCCTCATGTGTTCATCCCATAGGCGTTTGTGATGTGAGATCATGTGCCTTCGCAAAGCAGTTGTACCTAGGTGGGTGTGGGACTTCCCACGACTCAGTTTCTTTTGGCACAGGTTGCAAATGGCATTGCTGTTGTCAGAGGCAGACACATAAAAAAAATGCCACACTGCTGAGCTCTGCGATGACGGCATTCTGATGCTGGCAACAGCATGCGTTGATTGGCGTTCTGTCTGGCTGACTGTGCCACTAGCTCCTTGCGACGACCTCCCCCTGCTTCCAACTCGTCTCCTCCTCCTGCTCCTCTCTGTCTCCCCATCTGAACTTTCCCCTTGTTCTTCTTCTCTTCTACCGGGCGCCCACGTGACATTCACAGACGCATCGTCATCATCAACCCCTTCACTTGTATCTGACAACTCAACAATGGAAGCAACGGCGGGTACAACATCATCATCATCATCACACCGTGCGTCGTCCATGTCTGTAATGCTGCCTGACTGAGACATATCACAGTTATCTACATCCTCTGTCAATGATGGTTGCGCATCACTCATTTCTTCACACTGAGGTGTACATAACTCCTCTGACAGATCAAATGAGGAGGCTGTGGTGCTAGTGTCGGTGGTGGCGGCAGGCGGGTGAGTGGTAAGTTGAGAGGTGCCCGAAGCTAAGCTGGAGGAGGATGGTGCGTCAAGGTTACGAGCGGAAGCTGTAAAAGATTGGGTGTCCTGTGTTATAAAGTCAACTATTTCATCAGAACTTTTCGTGTTCATGGTACGTGGCCTAACACTGGGCATTATTCTATGGCCAAAGGGAATCACAGCACCACGACGGCCCCTGCGGGTTGGCCTGCCTTTGCCTGTCATTTTTTTTCAATTAGTGCTACTATGCGTGCAAGCTACTGTGAGTGGGCACAGTATACGCTGTGAGCCTGACACAAAAAAAGAGACTTATGTTTCACAGTCAAAATAGTTTTTTTATTTTTAAAATGTACACTTACACTACTATTAAACAAGATAATGTGAGTGGTGGCACTGGACAAGTAGGCACAGTATACGCTGTGAGCCTGACACAAAAAAGCAGACTTATGTTTCACAGTCAAAATAGTTTTTTTATTTTTAAAATGTACACTTACACTACTATTAAACAAGATAATGTGAGTGGTGGCACTGGAAAGTGGGCACAGTATACGCTGTGAGCCTGACACAAAAAAGCAGACTGATGTTTCACAGTCAAAATAGTTTTTTTATTTTTAAAATGTACACTTACACTACTATTAAACAAGATAATATGAGTGCTGGCACTGGACAAGTGGGCACAGTATACGCTGTGAGCCTGACACAAAAAAGCAGACTGATGTTTCACAGTCAAAATAGTTTTTTTTTATCTTTAAAATGTACACTTACACTACTATTAAACAAGATAATATGAGTGGTGGTACTGGGCAAGTGAGCACAGTATACGCTGTGAGCCTGACACACTCTGGCAGTGGCAGACTGGCCTGGCAACTGCAGTTAGATTACACTAGCAGACTGATGTAAAAGTATTTTTTTAAAAAAAAATTACACTACTGTTACACCAGATATGACTGGTGGTGGCACAGAGAAAGAAGGCACAGTATACTCTGTGAGCCTGACACACACGCTGGCAGTGGCAGGCTGGCCTGGCAACTACAATTAGATTACACTAGCAGACTGATGTAAAAGTTTTTTTTTTTTAATTTTCACTACTGTTACACCAGATATGAGTGGTGGCACTGAGCGAGTAGGCACAGTATATGATGTGAGCCTGTCACACAGGGTGGCAGGCTGGCCTGGCAACTGCAATTAGATTACACTAGCAGACTGATGTAAAAGTTTTTTTTTTTTAAATTTACACTACTGTTACACCAGATATGACTGGTGGTGGCACTGAGCAAGTAGGCACAGTATATGCTGTGAGCCTGACACACAGGCTGGCAGTGGCAGGCAGGCAACTGCTATTAGAAAAAAAAAGACTGATGTAGCCCTAAAAAGGGCTTTTTGGGGTGCTGTCCTTACAGCAGAGATCAGATGAGTCCTTCAGGACTGTAGTGGACACTGAATACACTAGCTTAGCTATAGATTTCCCTATTAAATTAGCAGCAGCTACACTGTCCCTCCTCTCACTAGCAATGCAGCTTCCGAATGAATCTAAAATGGCTGCTGTCCATGAGGTGTAAGGGTCTGGGAGGGAGGGTCTGCTGCTTATTGGCTGGAATGTGCCTGCTGACTGTGAGATACAGGGTTAAAGTTTAGGCAATGATGACGAATAGGGGGCGGATCGAACATTGCATATGTTCGCCCGCCGCTGCAAATGTGAACAAGCTATGTTCGCCGGGAACTGTTCTCCGGCAAACTGTTCGAGACATCACTATTTACCAGCCCATTCTTCCAATTTTCGTATGTGCCCTTGCAGAGGAATTACATTCTGCACTAGGGGTGTGCATTCGGATGCAAGTACATTTAACATTTTCAAGTATATGTCATACCAGCAAATGATCTGATGTGTTTCCTGTGCCACCACGCACATTCCCTCAGAGATCACAAATAATTTTTCAAGCTGTCTTATAAAGGAGAGAGATTGACCAATCAACCAATGGAGTTTCCTCTAGTTAAAAGGTTCATAGTTCACCTGCTTCTTTAACCATTAATGTATGATTATCTCAAAATTGTAATTAGCCAATCCCTCTCTACATACATTTTAAGATCAAAATATTAGTAACTCAACTTAATATACATGTTGATTAACAATTTATCATATTTACAATACATGATGTTTGGGTATTTTAATGTTTTTATTTAACAATCAGTCTTTGCTGTTTGGATTACAAACCTTTTTATCTACATTAACAGTCGTGTTCTACATCCCAAAACTAAGAGAAGTATCCATTGTATATGTACATATTTTGGGACAAGTAGACAAGAAGGAACTAGAAATCTCCAATATACACCTTTTAAAGAAAGTAGGAGAGGGTGAAAAAAATGTGTGTGTATGTATATATGTATGTGTGTGTGTGTGTGCATATGTATATATATATATATATATATATATATATATATATATATATATATATATATATATATATATATATATATATATATATATATATACAGCTCCAAATAAGTGCACTCTCACTTGCCAACCCAAACACAGACCAGGGTGCTAAGCAGGATATTCAATCAGGGTAAAGATAAGCACTCACTGGATTTAAATACAACAACTATTTTATTAGGCAGTGACGTTTCGGGGCATTCACCCCTTCCTCAGACAACCCAAAATGTGATTCAAGCAGTGTTAAATAACAAATCAAACCCCTCCCCCATCAAATATTCAGCCAATCAAAATACATCAAATCAAATCATTAGGAGATGTATGTTAACAAAGATAATTTCACTTCTATATAATACCACCATGGTATACAATATTGACAAAAAAGCCTATGTATAAAATATATAACTATTGTGACATATTTATGTGTACCAGTGACAATTTAATGTATGGCCATGGAACTTCACCAGAGTCAG
Organism: Bombina bombina; assembly: GCF_027579735.1. NCBI lineage: Eukaryota > Metazoa > Chordata > Amphibia > Anura > Bombinatoridae > Bombina > Bombina bombina. The sequence continues at coordinate 553,945,768 of NC_069501.1, read as the reverse complement.
CGTAATAAACGTTAATACAATATTCTATCAACCCCCTGCAGCATATAATATTATGAACACGAATGGCATACACTTCAATTAATACAACAGTATATAACCGCTTACTTTTTAAGCATGTGTGTAGGTTGCAAGGCAGTGTATGAGATCCGTCATTCCCTATCACGCTCGATCCAGCGTGGTCAAAGATTGGCGTGTATGCATCCAGGTTTCTTTCAGAACAGCGCGCATTGTCCAGAGCACTGTTATGTGTTGCCATGGCAACCTATCGCAATGCAAATGGTCTCATCAAAAAGAGGCTATCATCTGAATGCCAGCAGCAGGTTGTCATGGCAGCCCTATGCCATACATACAGTACTCTGTGCACAGCTCCCACAATATCAGTGTCAACTAGACTGGGCTAGTTTAGCGTATAGTTTAGTCTAATTAGACACTGATACTAGTGTGGCAAACTTTGGCAGATAATATGCACACTCTCCGTGTCCGGTTCACTGAAAGCTGACTCAGTTAGCAACTGTCAGGAAATAGAGCTAGCAGCGAATACCTGAAATATAGCTGCGGTCTCAATATAAAGATAGGTAGGGAACCTCTACATCATATTAGATCCATTTTTTAAAACAAATTAGTGGACACCTTGTTTCAACTTTGAATCACATATCTAGCCTTAAGTCTTAGAAACTGGAAGCTAACTATAATCAATCTGGATGGTGCGCTGTCACTTCTATTATTAGGAAGACCACTCTATAGGCTATCTAATTAAAGTATCCCCTGTATATTTACACTAACCACTATTCAATACCCCTAGCGGCCCAAAACTGACAGTGGGACTATGATATATAGTAAAGATGAACTAGACCATAAATTGCAAAAACAGAGGGGGTATTAAGATAAATTGATGGAATGTCAGGGGCTTTGCATATATTAAAATAAACCTATGATCCAATTTCCCCATAAACTATCATCACATCAGTAGGGAATTATGTCTCTAAGGCTCTAACCATTGATGGATACTAAGCTAGAGGGTGGAACTTCATGTCACTTGGAGTATGGTAATGCAAAGTGAGTGAATAGAAGATAGAATATACGTGGACTCTCAATATGCCCACCAGGGCACTCATGAATGTACATGGACTCTCATTCATAAATGGTATGTCTGGAGACATCATACCCGTTCTACCTCTAGACCTGGTATTATAAGAAACAGTGCCAGTCCACATTTGTATTAAGTCCACCAGGGTGTACCGTTCCAAGTCTATGGATCCATTTGGCTTCAATTTGAAGGAGCTTCTTCTTTCTGTTACCTCCACGTGACATTGTTGGTACATGGTCAATAAGTATGAAGCGTAAATCCTTCACCGTGTGGTTCATCTGTAAAAAGTGGCGTGCCACTGGTTGTTCCGATGTGCCATCTTTGAGTGCCGTCCTAATGGCACTCTGATGGTTAGCCATCCTCTTCTTGATGTCATCATGCGTCTTACCGACGTAGTACATCCCACATGTACAATTCAGCAGATAGACCACAAACTGAGTGGAGCACGTTAGATGGTGTTGGATCTTGAAACTCTTGGTGGTGTGTGGATGGTGGAAGGTTTTGCTCTGTATCATCGAATTGCACGTTGTGCATCCAAGGCACTTAAAACAACCCTGTCTCTTGGATTTTAACCATGTATCTCTGATGTAGGCATGTCTTGGGTCAGTAATCATCAAAATGTCTTGGAGGTTGCGTCCTCTTTTATATCCTATCCTTGGTGGAGAAAATTCTTTAAATGGTAACTGTTGGTCTGAAGTCAGTAGGTCCCAATGGTCCTTCACCGATCTTGCTACAATCCCAATGTTAGGTGAATGTCATGGTACAGGTCATCCGTTTCTCCCTTTTTGTTTTGAGTAGGGTACTCCTCTCGGTATCCTTGGCTAATCTATGGGCCTTTTGAATAGTTGCATAGGAATAGCCTCTCTGTAGAAATTTGGTGGACATCTCTTCTAGTTGTGTCTCACTATTCTTCCGTACAGAGTTATTTCTCACTACTCGGTAGAGTTGTGCCAATGGAATGGCTCTGATGAGAGATCTCGGATGGCTACTGCTTGCCAAGAGAAGGGAGTTCCTGTCCGTGGGTTTTTGGTACATGGTGGTTTCTAGTTGCCCATTCTCCTTAAATATCCTCAAATCCAGAAAATCGATGGATTCTTTACTGGCCACCATCTTAAATTTCACCGGATGTGGAAGATCATTAAGGTCCTGTATCTACTTATTTACTTGTTTGATTTGTTATTTAACACTGCTTGAATCACATTTTGGGTTGTCTGAGGAAGGGGTGAATGCCCCGAAACGTCACTGCCTAATAAAATAGTTGTTGTATTTAAATCCAGTGAGTGCTTATCTTTACACTGATTTTATATATATATATATATATATATATATATATATATATATATATATATATATATATATATATATATAAAATTTGTTATTGAATATTCTGTTTACTCTCTCCTTCCCACCAGTGTCAACTGTACAAATGCTTCAATGCTTTCATGGTCATGTATTTCGGAAAATGAGACAGAATGGAGAAAAAGTATAATACAATATTAAGGTACTGTTATTGATATGAGTTGGATTTGTTATATGGTAAAGTACAACACACTAAGATCTGGATTTGCACAGATCTTAACATGTTGCACTTTCACAAGAATAAATAACAAAAAAGAAAAGCAAGAGAGGCCACCTTCTACCGCCTTTGTCCAATCTGAGTATGATCCTTTTACTACAACTCGTTGCTCCTTGTCTTTTCAGGTCAGTTATTTTTCCATGAGCTAACAGTTTCACCTATTTCCTTCATTTTGTACAATAATTTCTCATGTAACATTGTATCAAAAGTATTTGAAAAACCCAAGGATATCACATCAACTGATTCTCCTTTATCTATATTTATATTTACTTACTAATAGAATCTAATTAGATTAGTTTGGCATGATCTATTTCTTATAAAACCATGCTGATTTGAACTTGTTTTCATGAATATACTCTTGAATTTAATCCCTTATAATCGCTTCCAGTACCTTCTCTATCAATGTTAGGCTTATTGGTCTGTGGCACCACATCATCTTAACACCAGTTTGGGCCTGAGCATAGCGAGTCTAGAGAAATTAAGAGCAGAGGTTTGGTTATAACAGTGCTAAGTTCCCTTAGAACTCTTCATTGTATTCTATCTAGACCTGGACTTTTATTTACTTTCATACTAGTTTTTTCCTGAGATCATCTAGAGATAACAATTTACTAACAGCTAGATTACAAGTCTGTGCGTTCATCTTTTAATGCTGAAAATATGGCATTTTCAGCATTAAAAGAGCACTGCAGCCATTACAAGTCTTGTCGGTATAGCTGTACCGCAAACCTTTTAGCCTGTTATGCAACGTCCGTACCGCACTCATAAACATTAGGTTTTTTCATGGGATTCCCATAGCGCTGTCATTACGAGTTTTGCTGTGAGGCTAAAAAACCTGTGTTGCAGCCTAAAACTACAAGATCCGTACCGCCATCTAAAAGCAGTAGTTATGAGTTTTAGACTTCAGATCTGTTACATAAAACTAATAACTAAACTGCTACAAACACCCATAAACTACCTATTAACCCCTAACCGAGGCCCTCCTGCATTGCAAACACTATATTAAATTTATTAACCCCTAATCTGCCGCTCCTGATATCGTCACCACTATAATAAACATATTAACCCCTAAACCGCTGCCCTCCCGCATCGCAAACACTATTTAAATATAATTAACTCCTAATCTGCAGTCCGCCCACATCGCCCCCACTATACTAAAGTTATTAAGCCCTACACCACTGCCACTATAATAAACCTATTAACCCCTAAACTGCAAGCCCCCCACAATGAAATATACTAAAGTAAACTATTAACCCCTAAACCGAAAGCCCCCCTAACTTTAGATTAAAATTACAATTTCCCTATCTTAAATTAAATTAAAACTTACCTGTCAAATTAAAAAAACTAAGTTTAAACTAACAATTAAACTAATATAATTATTAAACTAAAATTAAACTAACTACCAATTAAATAAAACTAAAAAAAATCCTAACACTACTCTAAAAATTACAAAGTATCTAATTACAAGAAATAAAAATACTAAATTACAAAAAATAACAAACACTAAATTATGAAAAATAACTAACAAAATTATCGAAAATAAAAAAGAATTACACCTAATCTAATAGTCCTATCAAAATAAAAAAGCTCACCCAAAATAAAAAAACCCTAGCCTACAATAAACTACCAATAGCCCTTAAAAGGGCCTTTTGTAGGGCATTGCCCTAAGTTAAACAGCTCTTTTACCTGTAAAAAAAAAATACAAAGACCCCCCCCAAAATAAATAAACCTAACTCTAAAAAATACCTAAGCTACCCATTGCCCTGAAAAGGGCATTTGGATGGGCATTGCCATTAAAAGGGCATTTAGTTCTTTTACAAGCCCAAACCCTAAATTTAAAAAAAAAAACACCCCAAAAAAACATTAAACCTATCGCTAACCCCCAAAGATCCACTTACAGTTTTTGAAGTCCTTCTTCAACGATCTTCATCCAGGCAGCGAGAAGTCTTCATCCAGACGGCCTCTTCTATCTTTATCCAGGCGGCGAAGTCCTCATCCAGTCGGTGAGAAGTCTTCATCCAGAAGGCCTGTTCTATCTTCATCCAGGCTGCATCTTCTATCTTGATCCCGGCGACGCGGAGCGGGTCCATCCTGAAGACATCTGGCGCAGAGCATCCTCTTCATATGGTCGCCGCCATACACTGAATCTTCAATGCAAAGTACGCGATTCAAGATGGCGTCCCTTGCATTCCTATTGGCTGAAAAATTTGAATCAGCCAATAGGAATTAGAGCTGCTAAAATCCTATTGACTGATTTGAACAGCCAATAGAATTTTAGCAGCTCTAATTCCTATTGGCTGATTCAAATTTTGCAGGCAATAGGAATGCAATTGACGCCATCTTGAATCGCGTACTTTGCATTGAAGATTCAGTGTATGGCAGCGACCGTATGAAGAGGATGCTCAGCGCCGGATGTATTCAGGATGGACCTGCTCCGCGCCGCCGGGATCAAGATAGAAGAGGCCGTCTGGATGAAGACTCCTCGCCGCCTGGATGAGGACTTCGCCGCCTAGATGAAGATCGTTCAAGTGGGACTTCAAAAACTGTAAGTGGATCGTCGGGGGTTAGTGATAGTGGGGTTTTTTTTTTTTTGGGGTGGTTTTTTTTTTAGAGTTTGGGCAGCAAAATATGCTCTTTTAAGGGCAATGCCCATACAAATGCTCTTTTCAGGGCAATGGGTATATTAGGTTTTTTTAGATTTTATTTAAGTTTTTATTTTTTTATTTTGTGGGTTTGGCCGGGTGGGGGTTTGTAATGTTAGTGGGTCTTTGTAATTTTTTTTCAGGTAAAAGAGCTGTTTAACTTAGGGCAATGCCCTACAAAAGGCCCTTTTAAGGGCTATTGGTAGTTTATTCTAGATTAATTTTTTTATTTTGGGGTGTTTTTTAAAAAAATCGGTATTAGAATAGGAATCATTTTTATTATTTTTGATAATTTGTTATTTTGTGTAATTTATATTTTTTTCCTTTGGGGTGGGTTTTTATTTTTAGATTAGGGCTTGGGCAGTTCATAAAAGAGCTGAATGCCCTTTTAAGGACAGGAAAAAGAGCTAAATGCCCTTTAAGGGCAATGCCTATCCAAATGACCCTTTCAGGGCCATGGGTAGATTAAGTTTTACTTTATTTGTATTGTGGGTTTGGGGGGTGGGTGTTTGCATACTGTTAGGGGGTGTTTTTTTTCTTTTGTAGCAAAAGAGCTGTTAACTTTAGGGAAATACCCTACAAAAGGCCCTTTTAGGGGCCCACAAAATGCCCTTAAAAGTAGGCTGACCAAATTGCCGCTTTAAAAAGGGACACATATGAAAAATACATGTGTCAGGGCTGTTTTCAGGGCTGTTTAAAGAAATGGTTTTGTATACGAACCCTCACATATGTATTTTTCATATGTGTTCCTTCTTAAAGCGGCAATATGGTCAGCCTACTTAAAAGGGCCCTCGGTAGTTTGGGAGGTGGGCGTTTGTATACTGTTAGGGGGTGTTTGGTTCCTTTTGTAGCAAAAAAGCTGTTAATTTTAGGGCAATGCCCTACAAAAGGCCCTTTTAAGGGCCCTTGGTAGTTTATTCCAGATTAGGCTTTTTTATTTTGGGGTGGTTTTTTTTCTTTAAAGGGTATTAGAATAGGAATATTTTTTTATTTTTTTGGATAATTTCTTTTGTTATTTTTTGTAATGGTAGGTTTTTTATTTTTTTGTAATTTTAGGTTTTAGTGTAAGGCAGGTTAGGTTTTATTTGATAGGTAAGTTTGTATTTATTTTAGCAAGGCAGTTAGTAAATAGTTAATAACTATTTACTAACTAGTCTACCTAGTTAAAATAAATACAAACTTACCTGTGAAATAAAAATAAAACCTAAGCTCCCTACAATATAACTATTAGTTGTATTGTAGCTAGCTTAGGTTTTATTTCACAGGTATGTATTTAGTTTTAAATAGGTATTATTTAGTTAATAATTGTAACTTTAGTTTAGCTCTATTTTAATTATGTTAAAGTTAGGGGGTGTTAGGTTTAGGGTTAGGGTTACATCAGGATTAGGTTTAGGGGTTAATATAGTTTAATTTAGGTTGTTGCGATGTGAAGGGTTGGTGGTTTAGGGGTTAATAGGTTTATTTAGTGGTATTGATGTGGGAGGCCAGAGGTTTAGGGGTTAATATCTTTATTTAGTGGCGGCGATGTTGGGATGCGGCAGAATAGGGGTTAATGACTTTAATATAGTGGCAGCAATATCGGTAGCGGCAGATTAGGGGTTAATAACTTTATTTAGGTGGCAGCGATATCGGGAGCAGCAGATAAGGGGTTAATAACTGTAGGTAGGTGTCGGCGATGTCTGGGGCAGCAGATTAGGGGTGTTTAAACCTAACACCCTAACATAAACCCTGAGTCTAAACGTTAGTTTTTTTACCCATAGACATCAATGGGCTGCGTTACTGAGCTTTTTATTCCGCGATCGCAGGTGTTGGACTTTTTTCTGACCCGCTTTCCCCATTGATGTCTATGGGGAAAGCATGCACAAGCACGTCAAAACAGCGCTTGTTTTTTGTGCGGTATGAGCTTAAAAGCACCATATCGCATGCACAAGCCGGGTTTTTCAAAACTTGTAATGGCTGCGCTATAGGGGGTTAAATAAGGCAACTTTTGTTGCGTTCGTTAATTTCCCTATAGCGCGCATAACTCATTATCTAGCTGTAATTTAGTAGATATAGACTAAAAAAAGGATAATGCATAAGCACTCAAATATTCCCTTATTTATATCTTGCTTGATGTGCTTAAAAATAACTTTTTTCAAAATCGTATTAAAAATGGGTGTGCACTTTAAAAACAAACATGCTAGAAGTCTGTGCCACTTATTAATGTGTACTTACCATTATTAATGATTCGATATGTGAAGCAAGAATAAAATAACGGAATAGGCCTTAAAATATTAAAGTGGCATATCCCTAGAGTACTATATATCCAAAGTAGTGCCATCGGAACCTCAAAGTCAATTGCCATCATCTGGAGATAACCCAAAGTATCTCCCATTGGTTCCTCTCTTCTTTTTATTTGCAGTGCACAAGCTGTAAGCATTTACTGCATGCAGGCTTTTCAGAGAGGAGGGCTGTGGTTGGTGGAGCAGGGCAGCCATGCAGCATGTAGGAGCTTTGTTTCCCTGTAGACACAGCTGCTGTCTTGAATCAGAGACAGCATGTCAGATAGGAGTTCCGTGTAGACTCTAGCCTCTGTGTATCAGGTTGAGGTTCCATATAGGCTCTAGCCTCTGTGTATCAGGTTGAGGTTCCATATAGGCTCTAGCCTCTGCATGCTAGCTCTGATGGCAGCATTGCAATCACGCTCCAGGATTGGACTGAGAGTAAACAAAGATAAGTGTAGAATGTAAAAATCAATTAGTCTAAATAAAATGCATTATAATTATATATCATCCTGTTCCTGCAGCTCTTTTCAAAACAGTTTTCCTGTTTTAATAGCTTAAAGGGGCCAGATATTGAAACTCCTCCTCATACTGGGCATCACCATCTTGGAGCTCAGGTAATCTCACAGCCATGTACAGAAACAGTGCACACTCATACATCAGTAATATTGGCCACTTATTTTTTACAGCTGTATAATGTGCTTTAGGTTAGTGTGCATGATACATCATGTGAGCTTTACATTTTTGTATTTATCTACACAGTTTTACAGTTACACAAAATATAAATATTTTTTAAAAAGCACTCAACAATAATATAGAGCAGTGCAGCACCTGCAAAAATGTAATACTTCTTTGTATCATGCACCCTGACCTGAAGCATATTAAACAGCCAGACATCCCAACTCTCCCTGAAGTTCAGGGAGTCTCCCTGATTGTAATAGCGGCTCAATGATGCCAGCAAATGGAGTGCAATCTCCCTGAAACTCCAAGCACCATGATCCAATGTGGCCCAAATCCGGAAAAGTGTTTCTTTAAGGAATGCCTTTAGCTGCTGGGACGTTATAGAACCCTAAAAGCATGCATTAATAGCATTCTATAGCAATAGCATTCTATTAATAATAAAAACACAAATACTACCTTATTTACTGCATATAATTAAACTTCGTATTCTAAAATATTTGCGCATTCAACAAGCGTACGATCACTGGGAAATAGGTTTGTTGTATGTGGTTGTGCAATAAAGCTACTTTTTTATTGTGACTTTAGTGAGAAGCTACTTTAATGATAAGTCTATATCTTACTTAGGGTTTAAAGGTGTCCAATATATAACTGGGAAGGGGGGGGGGGGCTGGCGCAGTAGCGGGTGAACCCACCTCCCTGAAATGAGTTTTTGCAGGTTGGGATGTCTGAACAGCTGTCAAAAAGTTGACAGCCTAATTGATATGTAAATGCACACTGTTTCTGTCACAGGCTGTGAGAATACTTAAACTCCAAGATGGCGGCCCCCCGTACAAAGAGGCGGAGCTTCAGTATCTGGCACCTTTAAGCTATTAAAACAGTAAAACTGATTTGAAAAGATCTGCAGGAACATGATGAAATTCAATAGCATAGTGAGTAGTTAGTTACTATTTTTTTGAAGTTGTGCACTGCAGTTTAATGTCCCTTTAAGGGATCGTTGAAACATGTATTAAAAATGGATAGTGCTATAAACAAACTTCAGACAGTATATAGATGAGTTTTGCCCCTACAGACAGTCACCTCTATTATTTTTATACAGGGGCTAAATGAACAAAGTGGGCCTGGAAAGAAGAGGATGGTAAAGAACAGGTGGTCACAGCAGGTTAATTAAATGACCTCTTAGCCACTGCTTCTTTGCCATGAATCTTTGACTAGTTTTAAGCAGTTAGACAACCACAGGACCATAACTGTCATGAGGAAAATCATATCTATTTACCATGGGAAATGTAAGAGAAGTGTTGTCAGAAAAAGTGTTTTACAGCAATCAGTACAGAAACACTGGTTGATAAATGCAGTCAATGTAGCGTGGGAACAAATGTCAGTTGTCTAAAATATTGTTTTTGATGATTGCAAAGTGACTGTTGAAAGATGACAAATGATGAGGCATTGGCACTAATGCATACAATGCCTGAAAATACTCTCCCGCATCAATTTATTGCTCACAGATTCAGGAGAGATAATCCAACGCTCCAACCTGCTGGTAAGGAATGTAAAGGTCATTTGTTTTACAGATGTAACACTGGGTGATATTTAGGCTGCCCATAGTTTCCCATTTACTAATCAATAGTGATATATTTGCATTATATACAGTATATGTGTGTATATATCTATATCTATATCTCTCTCTCTCTCTCTCTCTCTCTCTCTCTCTCTCTCTCTATATATATATATATATATATATATATATATATATATCTCTCTCTATATATATATATATATATATATATATATATATATATATCTATATATATATATCTCTATATCTCTATATCTCTATATCTCTATATATCTATATCTCTATATATCTATATCTATATCTATATCTATATATCTCTATCTCTCTCTCTCTATCTCTCTATCTCTCTATCTCTCTATATATATCTATCTCTCTATCTCTCTATATCTCTATCTCTCTATCTCTCTATATATATCTATCTCTCTATATCTCTATATCTCTATATATATCTATATCTCTATATCTCTATATATATATCTATATCTCTATATCTCTATATATATCTATATCTCTATATCTATCTATATCTCTATATCTCTATCTATCTCTATATCTCTATATATATCTATATCTCTATATCTCTATATATATCTATATCTCTATATCTCAATATCTCTATATCTCTATATATATCTATATCTCTATATCTCTCTCTCTATATATATATATATATATATATATATATATATATATATATATATATATATATATCTATATATATATATATATCTCTATATATATATATATATATATATATATATATCTATCTATATATATATCTATCTATATATATCTATATATATATATATCTCTATATATATCTATATATATATATATCTCTATATATATATATATATATATATATCTCTATATCTCTCTCTCTATATATATATATCTATATATATATATATATATATATATATATATATCTCTCTCTCTATATATATATATATATATATATATATATCTATATATATATCTCTCTCTCTCTCTCTCTCTATATATATATATATATATATATATATATATATCTATATATATCTCTCTCTCTATATATATATATATATATATATATATATATATATATATCTCTATATATATATATATATATCTATATATATATATATATATATCTATATATATATATATATATATATATATATATCTCTATATATATATATCTGTATATAAAGTACAGATGTATCTGCACTCTAAAAAAGTCTTCAATCAGGGTGCCAGATCAAAAGAGTACATTAATAGAAAAAGAGGAACTGCACTCACTGGATTTGTTCACCTATTATTTCAAATAGGTGACATTTTGGGGTCTGAAAAAGAGGTTACTGACCCCAAAACGTCACCTATTTTAAATAAAATCTATATGATTTGACACTGAACAAATTCAGTGAGTGCAGTTAATCTTTTGTTATATATTGTCAAGTCTTTCCAAATAAAGGATCACCTCACATTTTTTCCATTGCTCATTAGACTAGTAGATATATTTTATAAATTATATTATTTATAATGTATTATATTATTTCAAAAGAAAATGTTTACTTAAGTAAAATGCAAAGACGCCATGCTTTATCAAGGTACTGTATATGGCATTACGTACTTGCTTGTATTATAATATGCACCCAAATAACTACTGGTAATTATGAAAACATCCCCATAGAAAATTAAGGACCATTCATGAACTGGGAATTGTGCCAAATGTTCATTCACTAGTTACTTCTTTCAGTGGTATTTCATAGTATTTTGGAATTATGCTACTTTCAATATGCTTCTTTTTATCATGGCATGGATGATGTTATTTGTTTTGAAAATTATGCCCAACACAGCATATTTCATTTACCGCCTTGAGGCTAGTTTACAAGTGGCGTGTTTTTTTGTTTGTTTTTTGCGATTGTGAAAACACAGCTAGCGTTAAGCTCCTAGCCTAATAGCCCCTAAAACCGCCATCCCCCCACATTGCAAACTATTTAAATAAACTATTAACCCCTAAACAGCCACCCCCCATCGCAAACTATCTAAATAAACTATTAACCCCTAAACCATCACCTCCCCACATAGCAAACTATCTAAATAAAATATTAAACCCTAAATCGACATCCCCCACAAAGCAAAGTAATAAACTACTATCTAAATAACCCTAACCTAACACCCCCTAACAGATTAAAATACCCCTGAATATACTAAAAAATCCTTGATGCAAAATGGAAACAATGGCACTATAATAGATAATCACCACTAATACCTATACCTACCTTCGTAGCAATTAATAAATATTGCATTTGCTGCTGTGTCCCATATAATGGATATTGTGACAGACCCCTCTGTCAACCTCCCTACGGATTATGGATTCAGGCATTTTGTTAAGTCACCCTGTACCCATTATAGGTACAGGGTGCAAATCCAACAGTACTGGAGGGGTTAACTTCAGTTTTGAATAACTGTTTTGTCTAAGACATTTGGAGTTATATTTAAACCATAAGTAAGCAGGAGAAGGACTATAATCAAGTATCTGAGCAAAAGGACCTGATTTTAAAGAAAGCAGAGAGCTCTGAGAGTTGAAGGAAAGTGTCAACCAGGTGGGAGACCTGCATAAATACCGGACATATAGCCCTCAATAAAGTAGATTCTGTTTTACCCTCAAGACGGAGCTTGGTCATGTGTTTGTGGGGAAACTAACTGGATTTGTGTGTTGCTGGTCCCGTATTCAGGGCATCTTTCATCTGGTATTAACCCTCGATAACAGGGTTATACCATAACAGATATATATTGGGTTATGTGGAGTGGTGCTTTGCATTAGAAATTAATTAAAACAAAAGTAGTAGCTATAAAGAAGAAATCCACAGAAGGAATGCAATTACAGCACTCTGTGCCCAGACTTGAAAGGCAAGTAAATTCCTAATTTGTTGTTTAAAATGTAACTTTTATTAGGTAAAATAAGAGAAGACACACACAAAAAGAATTAAAAAACAATGTAAGACAACATCCTGGTAACGGGTAAGTGTGTTAGTTGATAATATAATTATTGCCTTTAATGTTTAAGTTTTAAAGCAGCCACAAATCCAAATAATAAATAGTAGAGCTTTCTTCCCTCTAGACAATAAAGTGGGTAACAAGGGTGGGTTGAAACATGAAGATCAAGACTCTGGTAACAATTCCACTAATAACCGCGCCAGTATGTACTGCCACTATGTAGGTATAGAACTGGAATGTGTGGCTCATATTTTTAGGTAAAGCTGTGAAGTCATATGATGTTTACAACATCTATAGTGTTTTAACTAGTGAGAGCAATTATTCAACAAGTGTTTGTATGTAGTGCTTGTATACGTGAAGTTACAGTGTCACTTTCAAACTCCTGCTCTGAAGGTAGAGGCTAAGTGGATACAGCCTGTATATTCACAATTACTACCTGGGTAAAAGAGTAATAATTCTTGTGCTGCCACGCAGAGTTGAAGCAACTATCATATATTTTATGCAAGTGTTGCCGTTATGGCATGCTAATACATATGAGGTTTCTGTAATGAAGGTTATTATCACCTGCTGACTTGTCTGGCAAATGCTCAACAAGTGTTGCAAAATATAGGGTGCTAATACACGTGAAGTTACGCTATCACTTGCAAACTTATGAGCTGAATTATGTACCTGGGTGTCCACAGTTGCTAGCTGAGTAATAAGATAATTGTTTGCATACTACCACACTATAGTAAAATCACTGTCATATATTGCTAGTGATAGTATAACCGTAATGTAGTGCTAGTATACAAAGGGTTTCTATGATCTAGATAGTTGTCGATTAAGCTATAGCAGCGTGGCCAGGTTAGAAGAACCTATGTGGTGATAGTTGCTTACGAAGTATCAAAATAATTAAATACGTGAAACCACACAGGAATAAGATAACATATGTAAGCAGACTATGTTGCCGGTATATTGCGGTTCAAATGTTAATGTGGTTAACTCTAATATTCCCGGTTGTCCGCTATTGATAACTGGCGTAGGTCAGATTTATCAGTGTTTCATGGTATCCCACTAGTTTGTTCAGATTGAACGCTTCAGTAATAACAAATATTAATACTGTTTTAACTAGGTAAAGTGTTACTAAAGTTTTTACATAAGTACAACTGGATAATCTGACACTGTTACATAAAATATGATATTTGCTTCGACTCTGTGTGGAAGCACGAGAATTATTACTCTTTTACCCAGGTAGTAATTGTGAATATACAGGCTGTATCCACTTAGCCTCTACCTTCAGCACAGGAGTTTGAAAGTGACACTGTAACTTCACGTATACAAGCACTACATACAAACACTTGTTGAATAATTGCTCTCACTAGTTAAAACACTATAGATGTTGTACACATCATATCACTTTACAGCTGTACCTAAAAATACGAGCCACACATCCCAGTTCTATACCTACATAGTGGCAGTACATACTGGCCTGGTCATTAGTGGAATTGTTACCACAGTCTTGATCTTCATGTTTCAACCCACCCTTGTTACCCACTTTATTGTCTAGAGGGAAGCAGGCTCTACTATTTATTATTTGGATTTGTGGCCGCTTTGATACTTAAATATTAAAGGAAATAATTATATTATCAAGTACCACACTTATCCGTTACCAGGATTGTTTTTTAATTCTTTTTGTGTGTTTCATTTTAGTTACATTTTAAACAACAATTTAGGAGTTTCCTTGCCTCTCAAGTCTTGGCACAGAGTGCTGTAATTGCATTTCTTCTGTGGATTTCTTCTTTATATCCACTACTTTTGTTTTAAATACTAACAAATCCTAACTACCTTAAAGTTAAATTTAAATTGGTAAATTAAGTTTTTTTTTAGTTACATTTTTTTTAATCTGGGGGGGTTGTAATGTTATAGGGGTTAGTGGGTGTTTTTTAAAAAGAGCTGATCGCTTTAGGGCAATGCCCTACAAAAGGCCCCTTTAAGGGTTATTGGTAGTTTATTTTTAGAATAGTGTTTTTTTACTTTGGGGTGGGGTATTAGAATAGGATTACATTTTTTTTTTTTTGGTAATTACATTTTTTATTTTCTGTATTAGATTTTTGTATTTTTCTGTAATGTTAGTTTTTTTACTTTTTTTAAAAAATGTTCTGTAATGTTAGGTTTTTATTTTTAAAGGTAGGTTTTTATTTAATTTTACAGGTTTTTTTTAAGGTAGTTAGGTAGTTAGGGCTATTGGTAGTTTATTTTTAGAATATTTTTTTTTTTTAATTGTTTTTTTTTATATTTGCGGTTTTAAAGAATAAAGAACAACAATTGGGGACTTGCAGGACCCCTTCATAGATACAAACTTATAAAAGTGTCGGACCAACGGCCCTACGGAAAGTATATATTATGCAATAAAACAAATCAAAACATTCTCCACATACACAGAGTCAGATATATATAACGGTCATGTTAATTAGTGATGAGAGAATATTTAAGCTGTAAACACCGCACCTCAGTTCGTGTATAGACGGTACAGTAGTAGGGGGGGGAGGTACATAGTAAGGGAGGTAAATGGAGGGGGAAGGGGGAATATAACACAAGTGTCATGTCTGGCAACTCGGCCCATAGCATAGAGTGGATGAGCGTCCTAAAGAACATAAAGAATAGAAAGAGAGAACCCTAGTAGGCAATGGGCAGGGAATCCTGTGTCGTGGCAGATGGGCTCCATGAAGTATCATACTTGTCTTTCCAGTCGTCCCAAGTCATTTCAAACAAGTCTAGTTTGTTCAAGTGAAGGTATATGGCTTTTTCCATAGTATACAAGAAAGCCATTGTATTCACAATATCCTCCAACCTGGAAGGAAGTTCTCTTTTCCAGGACCTGGCTATACTGGTTTTGATAGAGGACATTAAGTACACGCCAAGCAGGCCTTGGTGTTTAGGTAAGTTGTGGAAGTCCAGATGGAGGAGGGCAGGGGCCGGGCCACTAGGTATCCAAATACCTAAGACAGTAAGGCTGCAAAATCCTAGTTCCCATAAAGGTTTGGTTTTGGGGCACTCCCACCAGATATGCAACATGTTGCCCTGTAGGCCAAAGCCTCTCCAACAGAGAGGCGAAGTTCCTGGGTACATTTTAGATAATCGGGTGGGAACAAGATACCAGTGGGAGACAACTTTATAGTAAGTTTCAAACATTGTGATATAGTGTAGGGTTTTTTTTTGTCAGCATGATGGCATTTTGCCACAAGTTGGTGAGAGTGAAGGATACTGTGCCACCTAGTCAGGTGCGAAGCAAGTTCAGGTGGTACCGTGCCCTCAAGCAGATTAAAGTGAGTCATTAGTGGTCTAACAAGCCTATACCCCCAACATCAGACGGACTCCTATGGGGTGCGAGGGCGTGAGGAGGGAGGGTTCAAAAAGAACTGGAGGGATGTCCGCATGTGGCTCCAAATGCGCTAAATCTATAAACCCATCCAGTTGGGAGGTGGACCAAAAGTCTGAGACTTGCCTAATTCCCAGACGAGCCAAAGTATTAAGATGAGCCTCTGCCAGGCCCGTGAACAGGCCTGCTACTGAGGTAATAGGAGAGGGATGAGGGGCAATCAGTTGTTGATGTCAGACTCTGTTCCAGACAGACAAGCACTCCAGAATAACCAGATTACTGATACCTAGAGTCCCTCGACTGTGCTGTGGGATCCAAATTACATCCTGGAGAAGTACATTAGAGGGCAAGGATGCTTGCTCAATTTCTCTCCACCTGTCACACGATTGGGTTACTCCCCATTGGGAGATATGTGTGAGCATAGCGCCCTCATAGTATTTTACAACTGAAGGAGAAGCAAGGCCTCCCAAATGAATAGGAAGTTGCAGTTTTTTGGGGGCAATTCAGGGAGTCTTACCTTGCCAAATTAATTTAGTTATTTCGCTCTGAAATTGTGAAAGGAGGTGCATGGGGACTCTTGTCAGTAGACAACAAAAAGATAAGTAAGTTTAGGGAGAAAATACATTTTAAGAGAGACTATGCATCCCATCCACGAGATGGACTTATGGTCCCATGTATTTTTTAAATTACGCAATTCTGAGAGTAAGGGGTGGTAATTGTCTAAGTCTTTCACCATTTGTGTTACACTATTGGATATCACTCCTAAGTGAGTAACCTGCTCTTTCGTCCACTTAAATTTATATTGATCCTTTAAACTAAGGATGTAGTCTTGTGGGTATCCCCACCAATATATTTCAGTTTTGAGCACATTGAGCTTATAGAAAGAGAGGTCCCCAAATGCTTGTAGAATATCCAAGAGTCTAGGAATGGCTTTAACGGGGTCAGCCGTAAATACCGTAATGTTGTCTGCAAGCAAAGCGGTTTTCTGCATAATGCCTGATAGACCCGTCACTACCGGGTATTCGGCTATCTGAATTTGTGCAGCCAATGGTTCAACTGCCAGAGCGAACAGCAAGGGGGAAAGCGGACATCCCTGCCTGGTGCCATTTGAGATATAGAAAGGAGATGACTGAAAGCCTAATCCTCTGACAGTAGCAGTAGCTAGAGGGAAATTAAAAATTCTGAGTGTTTCCCATAAATAGGCCCAACGAACCCGGTCAAATGCCTTCTTGGCATCCAAGGAGATGACAGAGAAGGGTTTATTCATCCTAGTGGACTCACACACGATATTAATGAGGCATCTTGTATTATCCTGTCCCTCACGATTGTGAATGAATCCCACTTGATCATGGCTGATCAGGCCTGCCAGTAGCTTACCAATACGGTTGGCTAAAATTTTAGAGTAGATTTTGACATAGACATTGATCAGGGATATCAGTCTGTAACCTGCAAGTAACCGTACCTCGTGCACACTCATGTTATTTCCATATTCAGTTTAAGGAAGTTTACTATATCTTATGAGATCACAGTAAAAGAGTTCATGACTTCAGCACTGCTGATGCTGATTGGCTGCTGTTCATTTCTTCCTTTTTCTTTTTTTTTTTTTAGCTGCAGCTGGACAGTAACTCAAAGATAACATTTTTACACAGAACTTACTCTAGTTAGCTTAGGAAGTTGTGAGGTAAAATATCTTCTTTTTTACATAAAGATTCTCAGTTGATATTTTCTTGTCCGTTTTATACAGTTATGCTGCATCACTTTTAAGGGATTTAGCATATGAGTATTATGTCCCTTTAAACAGGTTTGTATATAAAATCTATCTGCCATAATTAATCAAGGACTTATAAAAGTATATCAAAGGGTTCTGACACTATAATCATACATGAAATGCTGAGTAAATTTAAATACATAATATAAGCACAAAACAAAACAAGTTTACCAAAAAACATACACCTAGATTTAGAGTTCTGCGTTAGCCGTCAAAAGCAGCGTTAAGGGGTCCTAACGCTGCTTTTTACCGCCCGCTGGTATTTTGAGTCAGGCAGGAAAGGGTCTAACGCTCACTTCCCTACCGCGATTCCAGGCTACCGCAGATCCCCTTACGCCAATTGCGTATCCTATCTTTTCTATGGGATCTGCCTAATGCCAGTATTTGGAGTCTTAGGAGAAGTGAGCGGTAGACCCTCTACCGACAAGACTCCTAACGACAAAAAAAGTCCGTAATTAAGAGCTTTATGGGCCAACGCGTGAATATAAAGCTCTTAACTACTGTGCTACAAAGTACACTAACACCCATAAACTACCTATGTACCCCTAAACCGAGGCCTCCCCACATTGCCGCCACTATAAAAAAAAACTAATCTGCCGCCTCTAACACCGCCGACCCCTACATTATATTATTAACCCCTAATCTGCCCCCCCCCAACGTCGCCGCTACCTAACTACACTTATTAACCCCTAATCTGCTGACCGGACCTCACCGCCACTATAATAAATGTATTAACCCCTAAACCGCCGCACTCCCGCCTCGCAAACACTAGAAAAAATAGTATTAACCCCTAATCTGCCCTCCCTAACATCGCCGCCACCTACCTACAATTATTAACCCCTAATCTCCCACCCGCACCGTCGCCACTACTATAATAAATTTATTAACCCCTAAACCTAACTCTAACCCTAACACCCCCCTAACATAAATATAATTTAAATTAAACAAAATATTCCTAACATTAACTAAATTAATCCTTTTTAAAACTAAATACTTACCTATCAAATAAACCCTAATATAGCTACAATATTAATAATAATTACATTGTAGCTATTTTAGGATTTATATTTATTTTACAGGCAACTTTGTATTTATTTTAACTAGTTACAATAGCTATTAAATAGTTTATAACTATTTAATAGCTACCTAGTTAAAATAAGTACAAAATTACCTGTAAAATAAATCCTAACCTAAGTTACAATTAAACCTAACACTACACTATCAATAAATTAATTAAATAAATTACCTAAAATTAGCTAAATTAAAATACAATAAAATAAACTATTCTAGAATACAAAAACAAACAAACACTAAATTACAAAAAATAAAAAAGAATTACAAGTTTAAACTAATTACACCTAATCTAAGCCCCCTAATAAAATAAAAAATCCCCCCAAAATAAAAAAATGCCGTACCCTATTCTAAACTACCAAAGTAACCAGCTCTTTTACCAGCCCTTAAAAGTAATCAGCTCTTTTGCATTAAAATAAAAATACAATACCCCCCAACATTACAACCCACCACCCACATACCCCTAATCTAACCCACCCAAACCCCCTTAAAAAACCTATCACTAACCCCCTGAAGATCTCCCTACCTTGAGTCATCTTCACCCAGCCGAGCCGAATTCTTCATCCAAGCGGAGCAAGAAGATGTCCTCCATCCGGTAGAAGTCTTGATCCAAGCGGCAAAGAAGAGGTCCTCCATCCGGGCTAAGTCTTGATCCAAGCGGAAAAGAAGAGGTCTTCCATCCGGGCTATGTCTTCTTCCAAGCGGCATCTTCTATCTTCTTTCTTCCAGATCCATCTTCATCCCGCCGACGCAGAACATCCTCCTTCCCCGACGGACTGACGAATGAAGGTTCCTTTAAGGAACGTCATCCAAGATGGCGTCCCTTCAATTCCGATTGGATGATAGAATTCTATCAGCCAATCGGAATTAAGGTAGAAAAAATCTGATTGGCTGATGCATCAAGACATCTTGAGAAAGGCCCGGTACGAGGGCCGAAACGCGTAGACGAAACTTTGCACCAGAGTTGGAGAGGCTCATTATATCCAGGACCAGGATTTGAATGGTAAGACTATTTTCAATAGTCCATACCCGTTAGCGCTGTTTGTTTAGTGCGCTTTTTTCCATTTCTTTCAGGTATTTGTCTTAACATAGGAATAGGACTTGGGACTCTACTACACATTGAGGATTTCTCTCACCGGATTTTTACCAGACTTTTAAGGATTTATCAAAAGACTCTCAAAGGACACTATTATTGTCTTATCATTATTTTAAGTTATTTAAAGTTGTGGAAACACACCTTTAGGAGTTTGTGGACTAGTTTTGGCCAAACTATACACACTCTCTGTTTTTATGTCGTTCATATATTTTTATAGCTTGTCATAATTATATATTTTTATAGCTTGTCATAATCATATAGCTTGTGGTAATTTATATAGCTTGTGTTATTTGTTTACTGTTTTTAAGATAATAACGCATTATCGGACCATCGAGTCCATCACCCAGATTTAATCAGGAGAATTGAGGTATTAGCTGGTACCAGTTTAGTTTAAATTCCATTGGTAGGATCTTACATTTAATTTGTTATTATATATATTATTTTTTCTGCATTTTTTCCATCACTTTATCTCATTTTTTGATTTATTGATTTTTAAGACCACATTCACTACTTATTTTTATTGTGTGTCATATTCTACAAATCCACAATATGGTTTATTTGACAGTTTAAGGAATCCAACACATTGTATCTTATTTTTGTTTTTTCACGGTGTTCATCATATGATTTAAATGTTGCAATATTTGTATGCACTGTTGACCTATTAGTGGGTCTCGTATCACTATATTAGTGATCCTATCACTTCGATAAGAACATTTGAGCTAATATTACATTATTCATTGAATACTAGGTTTATTTGTACGTGTATTTAACAATACCATGTACCTACTAGAAAGTTTTTAAGAGGACTCATGAAAACTGGAACATTAGATATTGGTCATCCAGTTTAACCAACCGGATCTGTTATCTGTTGTATTTCAAATCATTTATTGTATTGTATTTTAAGTTTGCTATATGTATTTTGTGTTTTTATGATTCTGGAAATCAGAATTACATTGGTTTTATATATTAAATATTTGGTTGATTTTGGAACATAGAAATTATTGGAGACCATTTTTGACTTTTTATTCCCTGTGGTATATCTAAGCCATTGGCGCTCCTATATATCCTAATCCATTGTTCCGTTTCTAGACCTATTAGGGGGTCTTCTTTATAGTGAGCAGATATCAGTCCTGGGCGCTGGTTACTTCGTCTTTTTCAAGTCTTATTTCTTTATCTGGCTCTGTGTCAGGGTGCCAGGAATCAGACTGAGACGAGAAGTGCAAAAATAATCACACCTTTATTAATAACAAAAAATAATAAAAAGTCCACAAGTCAAATAACAAGCCAGGAGTCAAAACCAGAGCTGGTAGTCAGACGAGCCGAGTCAGAAGCCAAAGCGAATAGTCAGACGAGCCGGAATCATGAACAAGGAAAACAGCAGTGTCAGGAACAAGCTAGGCATCAGGAACCAGGAAGGATGTCAGACAGCCAGGTAATACACAGGAACTCTCACAAACAGGTCTGAGACAACGCAAAGGCAAAGCATACTGAACAGAGGCCCTTTAAATAATAAGTGATGACATCACAATTCTGAGACTGCATCCTGTCTCACATGGATGATGCACACCAGTCTAGCCATAAAAGGAAGTGCAGGAAGTGAGCAGCATCCCCCACAATGCACTATAGTCAGGATGATAGGTGAGTAAAATGGCTGCCAGCAGCACATGGCAAACACAACAGGGAAAAAACCCTGACACTCTGATACTAGCCAGTGCCTCACAGCCACTCACCTCACCGCACATCACTGGTTCTAATATGTTAAAGCATGACATTTTAACACTAGCAATGCTGTAATGCTATGTGTTTAACCCCCGCAAAGGGGTTAACACTAGTGGCACAGCTGGGTCTTTAAGTATGTGTTCAACTTCCTTGCATTATATATAGCATTACAGTGCTGCAAGTGTTAAAAGGGTATGCTCTGATTAGTTAGAGCATGTTATTTTACACTATAATGACTCTTTATGTTCTAGAACTTCCCCTGCATCTAACTTAATCTCCCAACATGTAATTGGGGGGTTGCCTGGTTTTTACTCCCCTTTTATTTAAGAAGTACAGTATATATGTTGTGAAGTACTTTGGCTGTCGTACCGCACAACATATATATATGTCGGAGCTACAGGAAGCTCCAGCAGTCTCGGCTGTTAAGTTACAGCTGAGAGCTGGAGTTCTTGAGCTCCAGGCTTCTGCCTGCATATGGAACTGGAGCATGATCGGTGCTCTGGTTTCATATTAAGGCAGATGCCAGATTGTTACAGATACTGTGTGTGTCACTGCCTGTAACAATCATCTGCTGGTTCTGGCTGGAGGTGTGGAAGGGAATCTGTGAGGCGGGTGGGCTGTCCAACAGTGGAGGGGGAAGGGAGGGGGATCGGGAGGGAGAGGGAGGGATGGGGAGCTACACTACAGAAAAAAGGTGGCATGGGGGAGTGGATCCCTAAATAATGATCGCAGCAGTGGGAGGAGGTGGGGGGACCCCTACACTACAGAAAAAAATTCATTAAAAAAGTGTTTTATAGGTACTGGCAGACAGTCAGGCAGGCACTAGTTAGAGGGGGGATGGTTAAAGAGCTGTTTGGGAAGGATCAGGGAGGTTGGAGGGTAAGGGGTGATCTTACATAAAACATTTTTTAAAAAAATGCCTTAAATTTTCATATTGGCAGACTACCTGCCAGTACCTATGATGGCAGGGAAGAGAGCTGCTGAGGAGGGATCAGGGGTGGGAGGGTAATTAACCTTACAGGCTACCTGATTAACCCTTTCACTGCCAGGAATTTCAGAGATGTGGTGCGCAGCTGCAATTAGCGGCTTTCTATTTACCAACAGGCATTGGCAAAGCCATGCATGTCTATTTCTAAACAGAAGGGATCCCAGGGAAGCTTTTACAACCATTTGTGTTATGATTGCATAAGTAGTATGTAAATAATTTCATTGAGAAACCCAAAGTTTGTAAAAAAGTTAACAATTATTTTTATATGATTGCATTTGGCAGAGAAATGGTGGCATGAAATATACCAAAATGGGCCTAGATCAATACCTTGGGTTGTCTACTTAAAAATATATATATAGTTTTGACAGGTAAATAGAAATAGTTCCTTGTTTTTTTTTTTTTTGTTTGTTTAAATGGAGTGATAGCAAAAAAGCTAAAAATTCTCCATTATTTTGGAAAAGTTTATATATACTTTTTAATTGTTCTTTTTGGCAGGTTGATTATGGCAGTATGTTTAGCATACTACTGAACTGTTATGTCCCTTGAAAAAGGAGACATTTATGGGAAAACAACTTCCACATTTTTCTTTCACAATTAAGATAGAACATGCAATTTTAAACAACTTTACAGTTTACTTCTATTACCTACTTTGCTTTGTTCTCTTGGTATCCTTTATTGAAAAGCATACCTAAATAGACTCAGGAGCAGCAATACACTACTGGGAGCTAGCTGCTAATTAGTGTATGCACATATATGCCTTTTTTGACTGGCTCGCTCAATATGTTTATCTAACTCCCAGTATGCATTGCTGCTATTTTCAAAGTATATTGCATTAAATCCAGAAATGGAAAACGCCACACTTAAGTATGGGGCACTGAAAAAAGACTTGCCAAGTCTTTACAGAAGAATATCCACACAATGCATGACTAAGGGCATATTGCAGGCCTGAAACTTTGTAATTATGTCTATGGACCCAACTTACAAGAAATAAAGGTCTTTTTAATCGTTTTGGAGGCTGGAAATTATGTGAAAACTGTTCTTTTTAAAACATACCAAGAGAATGAAGCAAATTTAATAATATAATTAAATTCTAAAGTTGTTTAAAATTGTAAGCCCTGTCAGGAAATAAAATGTTTGGGTTTTATGTCCTTTTAAATTTCTCTTCCCTTATGCAAGGTGCTCATTTTTGTCATACCTTTTATGCAGATTCACATCCTTACAAATACTGACGTCATAGCATTTAAATTGCACCTCTGGTTGCCTGGGAAACATTTGCATCTAATTTCCATATCATCACATTCACATTTTTAACTCTGATCTTGCAACGTTATCAGATTGAAGCATTCTCATTATGAAAAAGGTGTAGCATTTCTTCTATTGCATTAACCAGACTGCTGCAGACTTTGTAATTTAGTGTTGATTACTATAATATTACTATAACTACAATATTATTTCTTGTTCATAATCACATTACTTTAAGAATTATTTATAATTAATCAATTGTGCTGTATATTACATGTATATGTAACATTTTATCATGTACATTTTTATTTTAACTATAAAGCTCTGGAAGTCATTTTATAAACAAATGCTGATTTTTTTTTTAGCATCACACAGTAGTTAATTATTATGGTTTGGATTCTGCTGACGTTTTCATTTGTTGTAAACCGCTGAATTACTAGATATTGGGTTTTTTAAAATGAGATTTTTTTACAACAAATGCTAGAGAAAGAATAATTTATTTTGTCTGCTGACTCGCTGATACATAATCTTATCAACCTGAATATCATTGTAAATGGACACGATTATGCTCCAGCAAGTGTTGGTACAATACTGTATTTTATTATTAATGCTGCAAATGGAAATGTGTACTGTTTACACCATCTCATTTTCTTTGAGTGGTAAATATATGGTAACGGCTGCATTTGATTGGCTGTGATTAAAAATGTCCAGTGGGAACACATGGGAATTTGAGATCCTGCACTGTTTTTGCTGGGGAAACTACATTACTCCTGGACATAGAACAGAAAAGGAAATACATGTTTATACACAAAGGAAAATAGTTCTTACAATTAAAAGGTATTTGTGAAACATCTTGGCAGTAGGATAAGCCCAATTACTTTATTTTATACACCAATAGTATATGCAGTTTATTTATCTATGTTGGTGTCTGTATGTCTATCAATTTATGGTCAACAGGCCAGAATCTTTGCAGAATGCTGACCTGTGTGAAATAATGTATTTGCTGTAGATTCAACCTTAACAGTTTCATCCCAATGTCAATGTAACCTGTTTTGCTTACAGTGTTACTGTGCCCTCATACCTCCAGCTTCTTCTAACAGTGTTACTTGCTTCACATTTACTTGTAATACGTGTTAATGGTAAAAGAAAATGACACTCAGATACATTGTGACCATAATTTTACTTTAAATCACATTATCATTGTTTTTTACTGCAGAGTAAGGGTTAAACACATAGGGGCAATTTATCATGTGTCTGGCAGACATGATCCGCTGTAGGGATCATGTCCGCCAGACATCGATAAATGCCGACAGCATAAGCTGTCAACATTTATCATTGCACAAACATTCCTTGTGAAATACTTGTGCGATTCCGCCCCCTGCAGATTTGCTGCCAATCGGCTGCTAGCAAGGGGTGTCAATCAACCGCTGCTTCTTAACATGTATCCGGCGAGCCTGAAGGCTTGCGCAGAAACAGCTGCATATAGCAGCATTCGGGGTATAATAAATCGGCCCCATTGGCCAAATTTCAATTGCTGTTGTTAACTGTGCTAACTGAGTTTAAAAACATGTCTGTGGAACCAATAGTAATAAAAATAATTATCTAGCACATTCAAGTATTTTATTACTTTAACAATTAAAATTGTAATATTATAATATTAGTTCACTATATATTACTTATTTAGGGCCAGATTACGAGCGGCATGTTAAAAGTTACACTCTAGCGATAAGGGGTTTATCGCAGCTGTTTGCGCATGTTGGGTCGAAAATAAACGTGATTGCTTGAGCGCAGTTGAAGTTAAGGAAGGCCAGGTTAGTGTGACCTCAGAGCTCTGGTTAAAGGGACAGTGTAGTCAAAATAAAACTTTCATGGTAGGCTCATATTCTAATTTCTAAGCCCTTGAAGGACTCCTCTTATCTGAATGCATTTGAAAGTTTTTCCACAGCTAGAGGGCATTAGTTCATGTGTACCATATAGATAACATTGTGCTCATGCACGTGGAGTTACCTAGGAGTAGGGATGGGCGAATGTGTTTGTATTCAAATTTGAATGTTAGAACGAATGTTGTTGTAGAAATTCGATTTACATAATAGAAAGTTGATAAGAACAAATATTCTTAAATTCGATTTTCGAATGTTATTTACAGTTTTCGAATGTAACATTCGAATTCGAATGTCACTTTTGAATTCAAATATTACATTTATAAAACACAATTGTAGACTAGAAACACTATTTTGAATTTGAATGTCACATTCGAATCTGAATATTACATTTATAAAACACAGTATAAGACTAGAAATACTATTTCGAATTTGAATGTCACATTCAAATCGAAAATCACATTTATTAAACACAGTTGTAAACTAGAAATACTATTTCGAATTCAAATGTCACATTCGACATTGGTTGATTAAATATTTCGTACCTGCTCTATGTTAAATGTTTGCATATATTGTGTATTATTATTGTTTTTGTATTTTATTGTACCCTATTGTATCAATGCAATGTTTTGTGATCCAAGGACATACTTGAAAACGAAAGAAATCTCAATGTATCCTTCATGGTAAAATATTTTATAAATAAATAAATTTAAAAAACACAGTATTAGATTAGAAATACTATTTCAAATTTGAATGCAGCATTCGAATTCGAATATTACATTTATTAAACACAGTTGTAAACTAGAAATACTATTTTGAATTTGAATGTCACATTCGAATTCGAATATTACATTTTGAAATTGAATGAATACATAGCTAAACATTCTATTATTCGAACGAATATTTTCGAATTTTATTGAAAAATTAGAAAACGAAAATTCAAAAATAGAATGTTAGAATGTTATATAAACATTCAAAATTCGATTCGAACGAATGTATCAAAATTAATTTTAAATTTCAAATTTTTAGAAACATTCGCCCATCCCTACCTAGGAGTAAGCACCGATTGGTAAAATGCAAGTCTGTTAAAATAAGTGAAATAAGGGGGCAGTCTACAGAGGCTTAGATACAAGGTAATCACAGAGGTAAAAAGTATATTAATATAACCATGTTAGTTATGCAAAACTTGGGAATGGGTAATAAAAGGATTATCTGTCTTTTTAAACAATAACAATTCTGGAGTAGACTGTCCCTTTAACTGTTTCACAAAACAAGAGTCTTACAAAACACATACAAAATACATTACAAAGTACAGTTACACTCATAA
The DNA here is from genome assembly GCF_027579735.1 of Bombina bombina. Taxonomy (NCBI): domain Eukaryota; kingdom Metazoa; phylum Chordata; class Amphibia; order Anura; family Bombinatoridae; genus Bombina; species Bombina bombina. The sequence goes on along the minus strand of NC_069501.1, from coordinate 553,918,520 downwards.
TAACACCATCTAATTAAAAAAAAAATTAAAAAATTTCACAAAAATAGTTATAAAGGCTCAAAAATATGAGGTCTCCTCAGGTGTTAGAAAAAAAAAAAGATAGTTAAAGGGCTTTACCATTGAGATACGTACATATACATCTCTATAGATGGATATGTGTGTGTATGTATGTATGTATGTATGTACTGTATGTGTGTATGTATGTACTGTATGTGTGTATGTATGTGTGTATGTGTGTATGTATGTGCGTGTGTGTGTATGTATATATATATATATATATATATATATATATATATATATAAATAATTTATTACGTTTTTGGGTATACACTACCCTTCATCAGCTGATGAAGGGTAGTGTATACCCGAAAACGTTACATTAAACTTTATCTCTGTTGTTCCTGTAAAAGAAGTCCTGAGAGTGCATTTATTTGAGAGGATATTTGCTGTTATTCTTGCACCCAGGCAGGTGGCATTGGTTGTTATAAGCTGCTAAAAGTAGGTTATATATATATATATATATATATATATCTGAACAAGAAAACTTGCACTCTCTGGTCTTTTTCAAAAACTCTTTACTGTGAAAAGTAGTGACATTTCGGGAACCAAATCCCCTTCCTCAGACCGTCTGAGGAAGGGGATTAGATCCCCGAAACGTCACTACTTTTCACAGTAAAACGTTTTTTAAAAAGACCAGAGAGTGCAAGTTTTCTTGTTCAGCTGCACCCTGGCAGTTGTTGGACTAAGTGAGACTGCTCTCTTTTGTTACTATATGCGTATATATGTATTTACAGACATATATACACATATAAACACATAAATACATATGTACAAATAAACAGAAATATATATACTGTGTGTGTGTGTATATGTGTATGTGATCATAGCTAAAGGACAATGCACCTGAGCCACTTAAAAAGGCACCAGGATCACCCTGATTGGGTAAAATCAAAAGCAAGCTGTGAGGTAAATTTAACTCTATGAGTACTTATATAAATTATACAGCCAATAGTCAATATTAAAGGAGAAATTGCACTTATACTAAATGACAAACTAGAAGTTAGAGAATTGTTATGTGTAACAGTACATTATTACAACTACATCATTAAACCAATTAGGTAAGGCACAGTCGCAATTCTATTATATCACATATTAAATAGCAACAGAACATGTTCAATATGACAAAGTTCAAAACCCATTAATTAGACTAAAATGGGAGCTAGATAACTGTGTGATATGGGGCAAAACAGACCAGAGCATGATGGGCCAGCATAATAAATGCAAAATTATTGAAATTTAGTGCCTAAAGTAGAAACAATATGTACTGTATGAAGTATAAGAAGATTTATTTGAGAAAATGAAAAACAAATAAAAAATAATAAAGAAACTGAGAAATTAAGGAAAATAAAAATATTATTATTATATAAAATAAATTCTGAAAAAATGAGAATTAGAGAATGGAGGCAGAATAAGATACTGAAAAGGGGCGATAATATACCAGTAGATATAAAATTGGGGACATAGCTGAACAAGTGCACGATTAGGACAGGCTGCTGCATAATAGGGAAGAAATGACCCATGACAATAAGAATCTATTGCCAATAATTTATTAGGTCATATTCCGAATTTAAACTGGTGGGTACGCGGGTTTGTAATTTAAAAATCCAGAACATTTCCCTCTTCTGCAGCAGCCTGTCTCCGTCTCCCACTCTAGGGGGGCAAAGCACCCTTTCAATGGCTTGCCACCTAAGCGAGTCCACACTTTTTTGGTGACATCTCGCAAAGTGTTGCACCAGAGGTGTAGAAGCTACACCAGCCTGTATGGTGGAGAGATGATTGCGAATGCGCACCTTTACCTCTGTAGTCGTAAGTCCAACATACTGTAAATGGCACATTATGCAACTTAACACATACACAACATAAGTGGAAGTGCATTTGAGGAAGGACTGTATTGCAAAGATCTCTCCTGTAACTTCAGATCTAATACTATCAGATGGTAACACAAACTCACACACCCTACATTTGTTGCGGCACTTAAAAATGCCTCTGTGGGTGAGCCAAGAACTCTGTTTTTGTTTAGTCTTGGGTAACACAGATGGAGATAATAGGTTACCCAATGTAGTCGTTTTCCTATAAGAGCAGCGTAAACCTTGGGAAACACAGTGCTCGAGCTTGTCGTCAGCTGCTAAGAACGAAAAATGCTTTTTGACAATTTTACAAATTTCTGTTTACTCCTGACTGAACTCTGTAACAAAAGTTACTCCTTTATGTTCATTTTTGGTTTTACCCTTATCACCAGTTGTACTTGTCAGGCCCAGAACATTTGACCTTTCCAGGCCATCTACTTGTTCCTTGGCCTTTTTAATTACTCTAGAACTATAGCCTCTATATTTTAGCCTTTTGGCCAAATCTTGAGACTGTTCTGCACATTTCTCAGGTAAAGAGCAGTTACGTTTGACCCTCATAAATTGGCCCTTGGCCACAGCATGGGGTACGTGTCTGGGATGACAGCTTTGGGCATGTACGAGGGTATTCCCAGCTATGGGCTTCCTATAGATCTGTCACTATTCTGCCGTCCTCCATGCCCTTAATGGTAATATCTAAAAAATTGATCTCACTTTCCTGCAGCTCACTGGTGAATTTTATCCCAATGTTATTTGAATTGAGATACATCATGAAGGACATAAATTGCGACTCACTTCCACTCCACATGAGGAGTAGGTCATCTATATAGCGGCTGTAAAAATAAATAAACTCTCTGAATGGGTTCCCATCTCCATAGACGTGGGACAGCTCCCACCAACCCATAAATAGGTTGGCATAGGAGGGCGCAAATTTGGCCCCCATTGCTGTCCCACATCTCTGGAGATAGAAGCCATCATCAAAAGAAAAATAATTGTGTGTGAGCAAAAATTTTAGAACTCTAAGAATGAAATGTCTAAACTCAACAGAAAAATCAGAATAAAATTCCAGAAAGAAACTGACCGCTGTCAGACCCTCCTCGTGTGGAATGGAGGAGTATAGTGCGACCACATCAATAGTGGCCCACTTATGGCTGTTATGTTGCCATTTCAAATCCTCAAATGTACATATAACCTCTTTAGTATCTTGAATATAGCTGTACAAATTCTGAACTAAAGGCTGCAAGAGGTTATCCGCCCACTGTGAAACATGTTCCGTCAGTGAACCAATTCCACTGACTATAGGGCATCCCCTAACGTCCTCAAGGGATTTGTGCACCTTTGGCAGGTGGTGGAAGATGGGCACCACCGGATGGTCAACCACCAAAAACTCAAAGGTTTTCCGGTCGTAGTGCCCATCCTCCAGCCCATCATCCAACATGTCCAAGAGTTCCCTTTTAAAGTCGGTTGTGGGGTCCCTAGAAAGGGGGATATAGTCCTCAATGTTGTTAAGTTGACGTAAACCCTCGTTAACATAGTCCAATCTGTCTAGAACCATGACAGAGCCCCCCTTATCCGCTGTACGTATGACAATGTCATGATTCTCTTGAAGCTCTTTAAGGGCAGCTCTCTCCGGTCCAGACAGATTAGGGGCTTGATACCCAACAGAGTTCTTAAGTTTAATGAGGTCCCGTTCTACACGTTTGAAGAAAGTCTCCAGGGTGTTACCCCTCGTGTGAATTGGGTAAAACAGTGACCTATTTTGAAAACCACTAGATGCATTAATACTTTCCCTATGTGTACCTGTCAAGGTATCCCGGGACAAACATTCCATATTAATCACATCACAAGTTTCACTGAATGTTAATCTACCAGTACGTAAAACATGTGGCAGACAATCCTGTATGGATTCTACCCTATTACCTGAATGGTCAGATGATTCAGTATAAAAATGTTTCTGTAAAGTCATGTTTCGTATTAGTTTTTTAACATCCAAAATGGTATTGAAGATATTAAAATGGTTAGTGGGTGCAAAGTTCAAACCCCGGCTTAAAAGAGAGACTTGTGAATCTGTAAGTATGTATTTAGACAGGTTTATGACATTATTTACTTGTATTTTTGTTTCCCTCTCTGGCCTCTCAGATGATAATGTCCCTGGCCTGTTTGTCCTATCCCGGTACGTTGTGGGGGGGAGAGAAAAAACCTGCTCTATCCTTCTCTGATCATCAGCAGAAACACTTATCTGCATAGCCGAGGCTCCTGCACCGTCTTCAACATAATTAGAAACAGAGTTTCTGGGATCAGCACTTTTTGTGTTAGAAAAAACTGTTCCTGAGACTGATGATGATCAGAGGTGGTCAAAGCATGTGTGTTTTGTACTAATACAGGCTGATTATTTTTCAAAATGCTTTTGGGGCGTTCCTCACCACTTGAGGCCCCAGCTTCCTCCCCTGACTCAAAATCAGTATCAGAATATGTTACTCACTTGGCCTCTGTGTTATGTGTGGGTACTTGGCTTTTAGTATTTTTGTTACTGTTGTTACGCCTGTTTCTAGATCTTCCCCTAGACTGTCTTCTATACATAGCTTTATCTGAACGTTTCCATGAATATACAGTGTTGTTGCTATAATCAGTCTGATCCCTTACACATTTTGTGTGTTTAATCTCAAGAACTGAGTCTTTCACTTTTGCTACCACTATTTTCAGTATACCATCAAATTTTGCAAAACTGACTTCTGTCGTGAATTCATTTCAGTTTGTAATTCCCCTATCTCCTCTCTGGTGGTTTTGAGAAGATTAGATTTGTAAGAGACTAGCAACAACATTAAATGTACTGAGCAATCAGACAAGATATCATTCCAAGTGGCAATAAAAACAGTATCAGTAACATCAAACGTGGGAAATTTGTTCAATCTTAACCCACATGGTATGATCTTAAGTTTAATATATGTTTCAAGAGTCCATATGTCCCATTGGAGCTTATGCTCCCTAATCAGTAATTTCTCCATTTCTTCAAATAAAGCTGACAATGAGTAATTTGATTTGTCTGTGGAAAAAATTCTCTCAATTTCCATAGATGTGCAATCTCTCTCAGACACTGGCAATAAAGAATAAAAATGTGTAACCTTCATGGAGCCTGGATCAGTTATGTTGTCCAAGGGGTGTGCTACTAAATATTGAATTGAGGGTGACAATAATTTTGTCCAGTCCATTTCTGGAGTTTTTTTTATGTGGAATGTGTCATATTTGGCTTTTTTTTTCTCCACTTTTTTAGTGTCATACCAATACAAACAAAAGAAATAAACACAAGAATGCCTAAACATGTGTTAATTCTGACAGAAATGCAGGGGTGCCAATATTTTTGGCCATGACTGTGTGTGTGTGTATGTATGTATATATATATATATATATATATATATATATATATATATATATATCTGTATATATCTATACCTATATATAATCATGTGTGTGTATGTATATATATGTGTGTGTGTGTATATATATATATATATATATATATATTTATCAAAGCATCATACATATATAGAAATATTTATTTATTAATAAATAGAACATATTCTGCTATGTACAGAATATTGGAATGTGAAATATTCATATTTTTATTTCGGGTAAGCACACTTGAGAATATGCAATCGGGTTTGGGCGCGAGTAGGGTTTTAGTTTTTCGAGCTTCATTGATTCTATGGGGGAATACGTTATCACGATTGTGATATTCTAACCGGCTTTTTGCGCGTGCCAGGTTAGTGCACGAGTGAAAACAGTTTACTTTCAACTCATAGTACGAGCACAACTCGGTGAGCAAAAACCTTACTTCTAGTGCTGTTAACCTTCGAGGGGGAAGGTTAAATAACTCTCCACTTGTAATCTAGCCCTTATTTTTTAACTATACTCTTATCTATACTCTCTTTAAAAAATGTAACTACACTGTGTGCAGAATTATTAGGCAAATGAGTATTTTGACCACATCATCCTCTTTATGCATGTTGTCTTACTCAAAGCTGTATAGGCTCGAAAGCCTACTACCAATTAAGCATATTAGGTGATGTGCATCTCTGTAATAAGAAGGGGTGTGGTCTAATGACATCAACACCCTATATCAGGTGTGCATAATTATTAGGCAACTTCCTTTCCTTTGGCAAAATGGGTCAAAAGAAGGACTTGACAGGCTCAGAAAAGTCAAAAATAGTGAGATATCTTGCAGAGGGATGCAGCACTCTTAAAATTGCAAAGCTTCTGAAGCGTGATCATCGAACAATCAAGCGTTTCATTCAAAATAGTCAACAGGGTCGCAAGAAGCGTGTGGAAAAACCAAGGCGCAAAATAACTGCCCATGAACTGAGAAAAGTCAAGCGTGCAGCTGCCAAGATGCCACTTGCCACCAGTTTGGCCATATTTCAGAGCTGCAACATCACTGGAGTGCCCAAAAGCACAAGGTGTGCAATACTCAGAGACATGGCCAAGGTAAGAAAGGCTGAAAGACGACCACCACTGAACAAGACACACAACTGAAATGTCAAGACTGGGCCAAGAAATATCTCAAGACTGATTTTTCTAAGGTTTTATGGACTGATGAAATGAGAGTGAGTTTTGATTGGCCAGATGGATGGGCCCGTGGCTGGATTGGTAAAGGGCAGAGAGCTCCAGTCCGACTCAGACGCTAGCAAGGTGGAGGTGGAGTACTGGTTTGGGCTGGTATCATCAAAGATGAGCTTGTGGGGCCTTTTCGGGTTGAGGATGGAGTCAAGCTCAACTCCCAGTCCTACTGCCAGTTTCTGGAAGACACCTTCTTCAAGCAGTGATACAGGAAGAAGTCTGCATCCTTCAATAAAAACATGATTTTCATGCAGGACAATGCTCCATCACACGCGTCCAAGTACTCCACAGCGTGGCTGGCAAGAAAGGGTATAAAAGAAGAAAATCTAATGACATGGCCTCCTTGTTCACCTGATCTGAACCCCATTGAGAACCTGTAGTCCATTATCAAATGTGAGATTTACAAGGAGGGAAAACAGTACACCTCTCTGAACAGTGTCTGGGAGGCTGTGGTTGCTGCTGCACGCAATGTTGATGTTGAACAGATCAAAACACTGACAGAATCCATGGATGGCAGGCTTTTGAGTGTCCTTGCAAAGAAAGGTGGCTATATTGGTCACTGATTTGTTTTTGTTTTGTTTTTGAATGTCAGAAATGTATATTTGTGAATGTTGAGATGTTATATTGGTTTCACTGGTAAAAATAAATAATTGAAATGGGTATATATATTTGTTTTTTGTTAAGTTGCCTAATAATTATGCACAGTAATTGTCACCTGCACACACAGATATCCCCCTAAAATAGCTATAACTAAAAACAAACTAAAAAATACTTCCAAAACTATTCAGCTTTGATATTAATGAGTTTTTTGGGTTCATTGAGAACATGGTTGTTGTTCAATAATAAAATTAATCCTCAAAAATACAACTTGCCTAATAATTCTGCACTCCCTGTATATAACTGTGCAAAGTATTATATTTTTTATAATCTAGAAAAACACATTTGTATTAATATACTTGATCATCCAAAATGTCTTAAAAAATTAAAAACTCTCTAAATACATATACAATATAAAGATATATTTTTGAAACCATGTGGAAAAACTTGTGTCCTAGATAGAGCATAGAAAGTGACTTGGGAAAACATACTTTTGGATTTCATAGCGCTTTATATTTTTGAGTTAAGCTTTTGTAATACAAAGTATAAAAAGAAATTCTGCCCAGAAAAATGATGAATTGCTGTAAAGCTTTTTCAATTCCACCCTGGATATTCCTCTGTAACCTAAAAAAAAAAAAAAAAGAACAAGCAAATTTATTTCTGTGAAAGAATGGGAATAATTTCAGCTCTGTTGCAAATGCAAAGGTTTTTTTTAAGGTTCATGTTGTAAACTACATCATTTTGATGCAGATGACAGTGCATGCTAAAAAAAGATAAATCTAAATTATTATAGAAAACTATGATTCTTTGTCAGATATGTAATGTAATGAGGGAAGAAATTAATGTCCCTGTACTTATTTGTTCTTCTATATGATGACTTTACCTCATAAATTCTCCTGCTTGTCTGCTTTAGCTGCTGTGTACTGTTAGATGGGTCAAAGAGATGCATTATACAGGAGCTGAAGAGGAGATGTAGGAGTGTTATCTGTTTTTTCAATGGTGCAGACAGTATGGATTCTGATTGGCAATGGCTGTACCTGCTGACACAAAAACAAAAGATGGATGGGCTTGTGGGTAAGTATATAAGCATTATAGCTGTGTAAAATATTTAGCGGCTGATCAAAATCTAGCACTTGGTTTCAGTGGGTAACAATTATTGAACTTTAGCTGGTGCTATCAGTGTGGTTCTCCAGGGATTGAAATTTTAAAAAATGATTCTACCATTAGTACTCCGAAGCTCAGAATCATTTTGTGTATAGTTATCCAAAACTCAAATGCACAGGATTAATGACAAACAAACTGGCATTTTCATTGGTTTAATGATTACTTCACAAGTTGAAAGGCCTGTATGTCGATTTGATCCTTTTTAAAAGTGTTTAGTAAAGTATAGGTGGTGTATGCAATTAATCTGATATGCTTGAAAACAATAGAGATATTTGTCTGTGTTTTAAAGAGATTTGAGCAGTGGCCTTATTAATATGGTGGGTTATCAATTTAGCTATATTTATATATAATATATATTATGCGCCAGTTATATCAGCGTTAAAGAGAGAGATACAGAGATCTACTTAAATCCATATCTTTGTATATTGCACTTTCACACTGATGCTAAAATAAAATGAATTCCCTTGTTCCTGAAATTTTGCCCATGCCTAGTAGGAATTAACTCCTTTGCAAGGGTTAAACACCTAGGCCTGAAAGGTTAAATACATAGGCCTGAAGGGTTAAACACATAGGCCAAAGGGTTCTCTTATTATGTCCTCCATTTCCCAACTCCAAGATTTCTCTTGCGCTGCTCATACACTTTTTAATTCTCTACCTCAATTTGTCAGATTGTCCCCCACATTTCAAAGCTTCAAACGTTCCCTAATAATTCACCTGTTCAGAGAAGCTTACAACACCCCTCCATCAAATTGCTCATCATAATACCCTACCAGTAAGAGTTTCAAGCTGCTTTTTCCTAAATATATACTGTATGTATATGTGTATATATGTATTTAGAGTCATATATACACATATAAAAACATTAATATATATGTATACATATATAGACATATATATAAGTGCATTATATCCCTTTGCTATTAAGTAGATGAAAACATGATAAAACATATTTATGCAATATTCATATTTAATAAAGATTTTAACTATGTATTTACTATTTACTGTAAATATTTGACATTTTCTAATGCGAATATGCTATGTTGTTGGCGCGATGGGTGTTTGTTTTTTCAACAATTTTTTTTTCTCCATTGACTTCTTCGGGGAATATGAAAATGAGATGGCATTTGCGTGATCTCGGGTGTTAGGTTTTTTCCACTTTTTTTCTCCATTGATTTCTATGGGGGAATACATGCATGCGCATGCGAAAACTTAAGTTACTCGGGTTAACCATGTCGCAAAATACATGATTTTTTTGAACATATAATACAAACGCAACCCGACAAGCGAAAATATGAAAATTCTAGCAGTTTTCACGATTGCAAAAAAAAATAATATCACGCCACTTGTAATCTAGCCCTTAGTGTACTAGAATAGTGCTATGAATTTCCTCTGTGATTCTATTAATTTAGTTTTGATGACAGCAATTCAAATGATATTTAACTCTGAAACGAGACTGCTGGCTTGCATTTTCTTGTAGTATACATTCTGCAATTTGTAATTAATTACTTCTTGTGGTGGGAAAAGAATAGAACGTCTCAGATTGAATACTTACAGAAAAAAACAACTGGTACAATTTGCTTTATTAGACATTATCTATTTATAACTTGCATTGTACGTAGATCAAGAAGAGAACAAGACTTGGGTAAGTAAAAAATTTAATCTGAGTTATGAGTTGCAGCCGAAGCTTTGAAAGATCACAAACTAGCGGGTTTCAATATATTTTAGATACGTGTAGGCTATTTTATTTTACTGTATAGCCACATGATGGTCTGATATCTATTACATATAGACTTACTACAAAACAAACATAAGGAAATCGCCCTTTGTTTTAGCATTATCAAGTCTTAGACTTTTAAAATTAGTTGTTTTTTTTTTTTGCTTAAATGAACAGTAAACACCTTGTAATTACAAAAGATATTTCTGTTGTCTTGCTAAAAAAATATCATATAAACCAACTCTAAACAATTTTAAAACAAATTAGCATTTTGTTTGCTGCAGTTGTTTTTTCAATATCCAAACTCCACCCACCACTTACCTTATTTGAAGGAGCCAATCAGGATTTGAGCCAGACAATATGGCTATCTGTTAAAGCCAATGAGGGAAATATGGTTGGCCTTGAACAGTCAGCTGGGTGCTAAATTAAAAAAATCCATAATATTCAGAACTAAATTACACAAAAAAGGGGCAAAATAAATAATTACATTATTTTGTAAAGTTTTTTTCCCTACACATCATTAAACATTATATAAAACCACATGAATGTGCTTACTGTCCCTTTAAAAAAACATTAAAGTTAGTTTTTTATGTATATGCATAGCATATATCACCAATTAAGCATCACATTCACAAAGCTCTATATATACAAAACAAACATTTTTAAATTATTTTTACACTACCATTTTGTGTTATTTACAAGGTTTAGCAAATTAAGAGCAGTTTAGGGAAACACATCTAATGTAGCCTGATGGAATTCATGTATCTGGTAGCCTTTGCTGTGGCCAATTAGGCTCAGATGTAAATGAGATTTGTATTCTAATTTAAGCAATCACTGTGGAACATACAGGGCTGGATTGGGCCACCGGGATACCGGGAAAAATCCCGGTGGGCCGGCAGAGGCTGGGCTGGGGCAGCTGCAGAAGTGTAGCACGGCACAAACAGACTGAAAGTGAGCGGTGACATGCGATGCGCGCACACACAGGAGTCTGGCTGGAGGACTCAGAAGTGGAGAGAGTCAAGCAGCTCGAGATAGGCAAGCTACATTGTGGGCGTGTCATGGGTGTAATAATGGACGGTGTGGCGTGTGCCATGGAGCTCGCTTGCGCAGCTGTGCTGCCTCCTGCCTGCCTAAGCCGATACCGCTATTAGAGTGAGGTAAATCACACGGGGATACCTGGCGCCATGTGACTCAATGAGCCACATGAGTGAAGCCCACCCAGGTGATCAGACCAGATCCGGTACACTATCTGAACGTCAACACAACAGTGAGGTAGGATGGCGGGGCCGGGGTCTGAGCCAGGGCAGCAGCTGGGCGGGCAGTATTAAATTAGAATGCACCATGCATTGGGCTTAAAAATTGCACCAATTTGCTCATGAGGACACTTGTGTTGACTGTAAGGGGAAAATATGTGTTGAATCTGGTGACTGACAACTGTGACACAGGGGCATGGCAGCCGTTTTTATTCTAAGATTCTTTTGCACCACATTTAGAAATATAAAAATAAAGAATCTGCCACTCAGTTTTGGACAGAAAGCAGCAAATGCTAAAGACATAGGTACAACTGCAGTTGATGAGAAAATATTTATATATATATATATATATATATATATATATGTATATATGTATATGTATATGTATATGTGTGTGTGTGTGTGTATGTATATATAGTAAATGTGGATCCTCAAAGGGAAAAAGGAAGGAGGCTGATCTGGAGACAAAAACTTGGTCAAAGGTGAAATTTATTCATCATAGTTGCCAGAATACAGATGAGTGTACAAATGGACACCTGACGTGTTTCACGCCTGCGCACATGCGCTTCATCATATATATATATATATACACACTGTATCTTATATATGTACTGTATCTTATATATATACTGTATCTTATATATATACTGTATCTTATATATATACTGTATCTTTGACTGATTACAGGGTTGTTGGGCTGGTCTACAATTTTTCCAGGGCTGCTTTTTATTCCCAGTCCGGCCCATTGCAGGTTAAGTTAATTTTAACATAAGTATGATGGAGGCAGTCCAGCCTCTTGCCCTGATAATCGAAAGTGCTACGAGACGGTGAAATATTCCAAAGGATCAGCAGCTATGTCTAGCAATCCAGTTGAAATATTCCAAGCTCCGGACATAGCGGCATCACCGAGAGGCGTTTACTATACATGCCTTTGGTTGGTGATGCTGGCTATAGATAATACCCAGCATCACCGCCCATTTGGCGATGTATAGTAAAGGATCCCTTTAAATATAACTGCCGTGTGCCTAATCACTAATCCTAATACCCCAAAACCGAACTACCTCACGATCCCAACTAACACTACCCTAATAAATATTTAAACCGCCACATACCAACTGTAAGTACCTATCCTGTTAATCCCTATACCGCCACATACCCACCGCAATATTCTTTCCTATAAACCCTTATACAGCCACTATCCCACTGCAATTACTATCCTATTGACCCCTATACCACCACACACCCACCGTAATTACCTATCCTAAAAACCTCTATACCGCCACTAGCCCACCGCAAGTACTATCCTATTAACCCCTGTACCGCCACTAGCCCGCTGCAAGTACTATCCTATTAACCCCTATACCGCCACTAGCCCACCGCAAGTACTATCCTATTAACCACTATAATGCAACTAGCCCACCCACTGCAAATACTATCCTATAAAACCCTATACCGCCACTTGCCCATCGCAAATACCTATCCTATTAACCCCTATACTACCACTAGCCCACCGCAAACTGACCCATACCCACTGCAAGTACCCTACACTATTAACCCTAAACCACCACAACCCCCAAAGCAATCTAACCCTACTCTACTTAACACCTGAACCCCCCCTGTAAACTAAACCCTTTCAATAACATGAAAAAAGTCTGGTACAATAAAATAAAAAAATCTAAGTTAAAGAAAATAAAAAAACAGTATCCAAAATAAAAACCCACCATCATACCTAACAATAATCTATATGCCCCATAAAATGAAAAACCCACCCAAAAAAAAACCTGAATCCTAACACTAAAATATATATTTTACATTAAAAAAATTACAACCCCCCCCCCTTCTACAATACAAGTAAACCTCCCACCCCCTAAAAAAAAAGATCTACCTAAAAAATTAAAAGATACAATTAAAAAGCCTATTCTTAAAAATAAAAAAATCCACCCCAAAAAAGCCCTAAGTAACCCCAAAGGTTGTAATCACTGATCAAAAATTTGGTTCCTCTTCATCGAGGCCCTCTTCATTCTGGCGCCTGGTGCCGGGGGCCCATGTTGGTGGAGCTCCACATCTTTTTTTTTTCTTTGACTCTATTCCTTGAGCCCTGCTCTTGATTCGGTCACCATCGTGCAGTAAATTTCCGATTAAAAATAATTAGGATAATTAGAATTTAAAATTAAAAACTGTCTTGCTATTGGCTGATTAAAATCAATAGGTATTAAGTGATTTAAAAACAGCCAATAGGGATAAAGCGGTACCCCTATATAAAGGGGTTGTGCGCTTCCAGAAATTCAATGTGTGGCGACGACCGCACGAAGAGCAGGGCTTGAGGTAGAGAGCCAAAGAAAAGAAGATGCGGAGCAGAGGCGGCAGAAGAGGCCGCCAAAGTCCGCTTCTGCTGCCACAAAGATGGGCCCCTGGTGCCAGGAGCCTGGATGAAGAGAGCCCAATGTTAGATCAAGAGGAGATGGATTTTCAATCAGTGAGAACAACCTTTGGAGTTAGTTAGGGCTTTTTTGTAGGCTATGTTTTTTTAGGTAAATTGTATTATTTTGGGCTATGGGGGTTACATGTATTGTAGTGGGGGGTTTTTTCATTTCTTTTTTTTTAAAAGCTGAATTATATTTAGGTTTAGTGTTTTTTTTTGTTTTGGGAGTTTTTTTTATTTTGGGGCATGTAGATTAGTGTTAGGTATAATGGTGATCTTTTTATTTTACGGTATTTTTTTTCTGTAACAGATTTTTTTATTTTATTGTAACTTAGATTTTTTCTTTTTTCTCATGTAACTTAGGGGATTTAGTCTAGAGGGGGTAAGGTGTTAGTGTAGTTATAGTTTGCATTGGGAGTTTATGGTTGCATTTTTAGTTGTTTAAAGTTTTATAGTTACGTGAGGCTTTAATCACCTAACCATCCCCCAATACCTGTATGGGGGATGATTAGGTGAATATTGATGTTTCCCATTTAGTAGACCTTAACCCCTTCCCACCTGTACTTATTTGTAAACAAATAAGTAAAAACTTAAATCACACAATCGTTCATGTGATCACGTGATTTCAATGATGGGATCGGGTCAGGGGGGAGTGCCTATGATGTTAGGCACACCCTCCAGCCCGCAATCCTATTTAGAAAGCTGCAGAGGCTTCAGGATAGTCAAATGGCTAGGGAGTTCCATGCCGTCCTAAGGGTGCTAAAGCCCAGCGCAATTTGGACGGCATGGAACTTCCTATCGGTGGAAAGGGGTTGATTTCCTAAACACCCCTCATACATGTATGCGGCTTGATTAGGCAATTATTAATGTTAAACATGCAGTAGGCCTTAGTATCCTAACCACCCCCCATACCTGTATGGGAATTGATTAGGCGATTTTTTATGTTAAGCATGCAGTTGGTTTTAATTTCCTAACCACCCCTCCATACCTGTATGGTGGTTAATTATGTGATCATTAATGTTTCCTATTTAGTAGGCCTTAACCCTTTCCTGCCTGTACTTATTTCTAAACAAATAAGTAAAAATTTAAATCACGCAATCGTTCATGCGATCACGTGATTTCAATGATGGTATCAGGTCATGGGAGAGTGCCTATGATGCTAGGCACACCCTTCAGCCCGCGATCCCATTTAGAAAGCTGCAGAGGCTTCAGGATAGCCAAACGGCTAGGACGTTCCATGCCATCCTATGGGTGCTAAAGCCCAGTGCAGTTAGGATGGCATGGAACTAACTAATGGTGGTGGGAAGGGTTAAAACTCCTAACCACCCCCCATACATGTATGGGGCTTGATTAGGCGATTATTGATGTTAAGCATGCAGTAGGTCTTAATCTCCTTACCACCCCCATACCTGTGTGGGGGTTGATTCGGTGATTAGGTTAGGGCAGCTTAGGGGTTAATAGTGCATTTATCTACAATGTTTAAAATATTATGCATTCTTATGTATGATGCATATTCTTTTAACTATTGTATATAGATTAATATGTATTTATCTTTACTTGTGTTTTTTATTGTAAACATAAATATATTTTTTTAAATTTATAATGATGTTACAAAAGGCATTAGTATTACAATTGTTTTATTACATAACAGGCATGCAGTAATGCAATAGTATAATTATAATGCAACTGTCTTTTATAACATATATTAAGACTGGTAGAAATATAGCAAAGATCATTTGCAGGGTCTTGTATGTATGAACGTAAAAATTATATTTTATTAGAGAGACACCAGACAAGGGTGTCCATTGTCACCTCTTCATTTTAATCTTTCTTTAGAGCCTTTTGCAGTTATACTACGTCAGGAGCTAGCAGGTATCTCGATTGGGTGAGTTAAATCAGTTCTCACTCTTTTTGTGGATGATCTACTACTATTTTTAAGTAATACTGAAAATTCTATAAAACATTTCCTAGTTCTTGCAAATAAATTTAGTTCCTTCTCAGGGTACAAAATCAATTCTGATAAATCAGAAATTCTGTGGATTATAAAACATCATAGACCAGGGTTGTTCAATATACTTCTGTGAAAAAGAATCACAAACAAGGGCGCCTCTTCGTGTGATACTGTTAATATTGTAAATAGATGCGCACTAAAGAAACCCAATTGTGCTAAGTAGGGTGTTCTGGGAACTCTGTGTCCCAGCTCACTGATCCACAGAGTAGTGATTCACCTTGGACCTCTCCTTCTGCTGTAAGCTGGATAATGAAAGCTCAGACTCCCAGATGTCTCAAAAATTAAAAGTTTTAATCATAAAAGAAATATAAAAACAGAGGGCATAACATGTACACTGTGTATATTTAAAAACAGTTGTGCAACGCGTTTCTCAGCTTTCCTCGCTGTTTCCTCAGGCTTCTGTTTATGATCTGGGAGTACTGACTTTTAAAGAGGGAATGCCCAATCAGAACAGACTAAGAGGGCTATTTAACAACGCACCTGACAGTGCGAATCAGGTCCGCAAGACCTCGCTGAATGCGGAGAACAATACGCTCTCCATATTCAGCATTGCACCAGCAGCTCACAAGAGCTGCTGGTGCAATGTCGCCCCCTGCAGACTCACAGCCAATCGGCCACCAGCAGGGAGGTGTCAGTCAACCCGATCATACTCGATCGGGAAAAATTGTGACGATTCCTGTCCGCCTGCTCAGAGCAGGCGGACAGGGTTATGGGGCAGCAGTCTTTAGACTGCTGCTTCATAACTGCTTTTTCTGACGAGCCTGCAGGCTCTCCAAAAACATACGGAGCTTGATAGATAGGCCCCATAATGGCAACTCCATCTTCTAATACAGGTGTGTTGCAATCATTAACACCCACCTTACATTTAACCTATCACTTATTAGTATGTGCTAACAACTTTACAGCTAGATCTCATTACAAACAAACACATGTGAAAATTTCATAACAAACATATTGAAAATTAGGTTAGATCCATTTATAACACATTACTAGCCTATCAAGCTGCAAAAAATGCATACTAGTAAACCATTTTCTCTGATGCATCGATCATGACCACTGATATATCATCGTTATTTGGGAAGTAAAAACCCTTTTTGATTGAGAATAAGATGATGTGTCCCTATATCCAATGATATGAATATAAATCAAATAATCAATAAAATCATACTAAAAAATCATACTAATACCTGTATGTGGCTCCAATTTAAATCCGTTCCGTGACGGGATTTAGTGCTTCCGCATTCAAAAGTGGTGATGTCATCATTTCAAGCCAGTAGAATTAAGGGGTGTGTCGGAGCCTCCCGTATGTGGGTTTTCCATCATAGGCTCACTAAAACACACCTTTATGTTCATAAATATGGATTGATAATATATATCCACTCTTGACCTTGTTATGTGGATTGTATGTGTATCTCTAAAGTCCTAAATCAACTTCCTATGTGTGATTCTTGTTTTAGTCACATTTGTGATAAATTTGTCACGGCATCGACCCCAAAAGTGGATACTACAGGGGGCCATAAAAAAGGGCTAATATTTCTTACTGCATTTTAAATCAAAATGTACATTCACTATAATATGTTGGAACTAAGTTTATTACATTTAGTCACTCGTATCTATGAACGTTATAGTGACAATCATGAGTGCATATAAACAATGGCCATTTTATAAGAAATATCTATAACAGAAATAACTAGATGATTAAAAGTCGAATTAATCTCCCATTGTTTATTAACATTGGCAAATGCCCTATATTAATAGGTGTATATGTTATTAACAATATATCTGTAGTGATGTCGTGAACAGTTCACCGGAGAACAGTTCCCAGGTGAACATAGCTTGTTCACATTTGCAGCGGCGGGCGAACATATGCAATGTTCGATCCGCCCCCTATTCATCATCATTGCCTAAACTTTGACCCTGTATCTCACAGTCAGCAGACACATTCCAGCCAATCAGCAGCAGACCCTCCCTCCCGGACCCTTACACCTCATGGACAGCAGCCATTTTACATTCATTCGGAAGCTGCATTGCTAGTGAGAGGAAGGACAGTGTAGCTGCTGCTAATTTAATAGGGAAATCGATAGCTAGGCTAGTGTATTCAGTGTCCACTACAGTCCTGAAGGACTCATCTGATCTCTGCTGTAAGGACAGCACCCCAAAAAGCCCTTTTTAGGGCTACATCAGTCTTTTTTTTTTTCTTTTTTTTTCTTTGTAATCTAATAGCAGTTTCCTGCCTGCCACTGCCAGCCTGTGTGTCAGGCTCACAGCATATACTGTGCCTACTTACTTAGTGCCACCACCAGTCATATCTGGTGTAACAGTAGTGTAAATTTAAAAAAAAACCTTTTACATCAGTTTGCTAGTGTAATCTAATAGCAGTTGCCTGCCTGCCACTGCCAGCCTGTGCGTCAGGCTCACAGCATATACTGTGCCTACTTGCTCAGTGCCACCACTGATATCTGGTGTAACATTAGTGTAAATTAAAAAAAAAAAAAAACTTTTACATCAGTCTGTTAGTGTAATCTAATTTCAGTTGCCAGGCCAGCCTGCCACTGCCAGCCTGTGTGTCAGGCTCACAGCATATACTGTGCCTACTTGCTCAGTGCCACCACCAGTCATATCTGGTGTAACAGTAGTGTAAATTTTAAAAAAAAAACTTTTACATCAGTTTGCTAGTGTAATCTAATAGCAGTTGCCTGCCTGTCACTGCCAGCCTGTGTGGCTCTTAGTCATGTACATCTTAATTATACAGGTTCCTGCTTTTTATACCCTCACCTGTTAATTATTCATCAACTGTTCATTAACCCATTGTATGAAAAACATATATTGCAACTGCAATAGTGACATCTAGTGGTTGTAATATATAGTACACTTCTCTTTATTTTTGGTGTCTCTTTGCTTTTCAATAGAATGGATGAACAGTATGTATATCATTAAAAATATAAACATAAAACCTATATACAATGTTAAAAGAGGAGCATAAAATCCAAACATTCACAATGTCTACACAGTCTACAGAGTATATTTACATCAATCTAAATTTTATTCCTTTACAGAATGTATTTGAGAAAAAAATTATTATTCCATTTTATTTGGTTCTTTATCTTTTTATTCTACCATTGTGTGACCTGCTATTCACCAACCATTTCATATGCCCATGGTCAACTCAAATATGTATACAATCCTAACCCATCCATGTATGATTTTCCTTAGTAAAACAAACTCCAATCAAAGTCCTTGTTAAGACCCTTGGGGATAAGGCAATCTAGTTTGTGAATCCAGAACATCTCCCTAACTTTTAGGAGATGCTCTCTATCGCCCCCCCCCTCCTTGGTTTCATCACCTGGTCTATAACTAAGAATCTGAGCTGACTAATACTATGACCTGCAGAGAGGAAGTGAGAGGACACCGGTGCTTCCTTATTATTGCACCTAATATTTGATTTGTGTTCTGTTATCCTCTCCCTTACCTCTCTGCAGGTCTCGCCAATGTAGATAAATCCACACGGACATTTAATCATGTAAATAGCATATGTTGCTCTGCATGTAAAGTATTTATTTATTGTAAACTTCCTACCACTAGTAGGATGGTAGAAATACTTGCCTTTTATCATCGAGCTACAGTGGCTACAATTTAAACATGGATAGCAGCCATTATTGCTACTACCTATTGTTGGTTGTATACTTCTCTTTCCAGGGACAATGTCAGTGTGTGTAATCAAATCCCTAATCCTTTTGTTTCTCTTATATGCAATCATTGGTTCTTTTTTGAAATCTTTCACCTGTGGTTTGCATTCCCTAATAATGTGCCAATGTTTTTTTAGGATACCTGCAATCTTTCCACTCAACCTATTATGCTGTGTTACAAATATCATATTGTTCTCATTTCTTTTGTCTGTTTGTTTTTGGGTCTGTCCTAGACCCTCCTCAACATTCACAAGCTGTTTGGTTACTAATTTTTCTGGGTAGTTCATAGAAATAAACTTATTGGCCATTTCTTCCAATCTCTGTTTACACTTACTATCATCTGAGACAATCCTCTTCACTCTGGTGAACTGACTCTTGGGTATTGCTCTGAACACGCTTTCTGGGTGGCAACTGCCATATTGCAACAAATTATTCTTATCAGTTTTTTTCGTGTACAGGTCAGTCCCCAAGAACCCCTTATCCTTATAAACATAAGTATCCAAGTACTCTACTCCTACCTCACTCATGTTGAGACTGAATTTCAATCCATTAACTGAACAATTAAGATCTTCTATAAATGTTAACAGGCTCGCAACGTCGCCCCCCCACACGCCAAACACATCATCGATAAATCTCCACCAGGAGATACCATATGTTTGAAAATTCATGTTTGAGTATACAAAATGTTCCTCAAAACTACTCATAAATATGTTGGCGTATGTGGGGGCGACGTTGGAGTCCATTGCTGTACCCTGTTTTTGGAGATAGTAAGAGTCCATGAATAAGAAATAATTGTGATACAATATGACAGTCAACAAACTTATTAAAAATTCAATCTCTTTGGCAGTATAGTTACTACTGGATTTCAATATGTTTTCTACTGTTGCAATTCCACTAGTATGCCTAATAGAGGTATACAAACTGGAAACATCCAGTGTGAACAGTATGCATTTATCTCCAACCTGCCCCAAATCTTTAAGTTTGGATAGAAAATCATTTGTATCCCTTATATAAGAGGTTGTTTTCTGTATTAAGGGTTGTAATACTTTATCCAAAAAAAACAGAAATGTTTGAGAACACAGACCCTATTCCAGCCACAATAGGGCGCCCTGGTGGTTTGTTAATAGCTTTATGGATCTTGGGTAACACATAAATAACAGGTCTAATAGGATTTTTCTCAAATAAATCATCTTTAAATTTCTCTGAAATAATCTCCCTCTTAACTGCTGATTGCAATATATTCTCTATTTCCTTATTAATTTGTATAGTGGGGTCCCTGGTTAGTTTTTCATATACTTGACTATCTGCTAGTTGACGTTCAATCTCCTCTATGTAGTCTGATCTATTAAGAATAACCACCGACCCACCCTTGTCCGCCTCCTTGATAATTATATCAGTGTTATCCCTTAGTGATTGTATTGCTAATTTGTCTTTCTTGTTTTTCTGTACCAGCTTCCTTTTTGCGTCTTTCTTCAACAAGATATTAATCTCCCTCTGAACGAGATTCATGTAAGTTGTGACACTATGTGTGCTTGTGGGTGTAAATTTACTTTTTTTGTTAATGCCAAAATCTTTAACATTATCAAATCTAATTTTGGTTTTTTTGTGCCCCTTCAGTGAGCTTGTGACCACCATCTTTCTGTAAAGAAAAATATATCCTCAATTTTAATTTTCTAAAAAACCTATGGAAATCCTGAAAAACAGTAAAATCATTCAAAGTGTCATCCAAACAATAAGATAAACCCTTATTTAATGCTGTGAATTCCTCATTAGTGAGAACATAGTTAGATAAATTCGTTACCAAATTATTAGTGTCAAATAAAGCATTATCATACAAAACTTCAGATGCTAGCTGTGAGCTAGCTCCTTGTGAAACAAGGACAGTCGAGTTTGTCCAACAAGAAATAAATGCATATAAAGATAAGATCAATGTGCAAAAGGAGCAACTCGTGATAAACTTACCCCTGGATGAGTACAAGAAATTGGTAATGGATGTGGAGAAGTCCGTGAATGACTACAGGAAACAACTTGAGAGCCGCAAACACCAGAAGTTTATCAGAGATGAGCAGGACTACAGCCATGGAGTAGTCTACAGGTGGCGTCAGAATGCAGGATCAAGCAAGAACCCCAGTGGTCAGATGCGGGGACAGAGAAGATTTGCAAGACATAATGCCACCAAAGAAGATGGCCACAGTGGGTCCGAGTCCTCTGCCAGTTTTTTAACCGAGGACTCGGACATCGATACCACCGGGCCGGGAGGAAGCACAGGAAACAGCGGAGTCGGCCTAGTGATGACGTCACAGCGTCAGCGCCCACGTCGCACACGTGGGATGCAGAGAGGAGGCTACCGGTACTGACGGGAGACGAGCCAAAGGAGACGGGAGACCAGCCGAGTAGCTGCAGGTATGAGAGGCCGAATGACACACTAGCTAACATACCAATGTATTATGGGACTATACCGGCTGGCACCCGAGACCGATTACCCATAAGAAATACACAAGGGAGGACAGTGCATAAAATTGCATTGATGGTGCAACGCCATCTGATTATGTCGCTCATGGTGAGACTGGCAATATAAATAATACGGACAATGTTAATAGCTGTATGCAGAAACCACTTGATAAGAATAAGTGTGATATTGTTTGTAACAGTGACTCTCTGAACAAAGTATTGTTGGGACATTTTTCGGAATCTAACATTAATCACGGTATTTCACAAGGAGCTAGCTCACAGCTAGCATCTGAAGTTTTGTATGATAATGCTTTATTTGACACTAATAATTTGGTAACGAATTTATCTAACTATGTTCTCACTAATGAGGAATTCACAGCATTAAATAAGGGTTTATCTTATTGTTTGGATGACACTTTGAATGATTTTACTGTTTTTCAGGATTTGCATAGGTTTTTTAGAAAATTAAAATTGAGGATATATTTTTCTTTACAGAAAGATGGTGGTCACAAGCTCACTGAAGGGGCACAAAAAAACAAAATTAGATTTGATAATGTTAAAGATTTTGGCATTAACAAAAAAAGTAAATTTACACCCACAAGCACACATAGTGTCACAACTTACATGAATCTCGTTCAGAGGGAGATTAATATCTTGTTGAAGAAAGACGCAAAAAGGAAGCTGGTACAGAAAAACAAGAAAGACAAATTAGCAATACAATCACTAAGGGATAACACTGATATAATTATCAAGGAGGCGGACAAGGGTGGGTCGGTGGTTATTCTTAATTGATCAGACTACATAGAGGAGATTGAACGTCAACTAGCAGATAGTCAAGTATATGAAAAACTAACCAGGGACCCCACTATACAAGTTAATAAGGAAATAGAGAATATATTGCAATCAGCAGTTAAGAGGGAGATTATTTCAGAGAAATTTAAAGATGATTTATTTGAGAAAAATCCTATTAGACCTGTTATTTATGTGTTACCCAAGATCCATAAAGCTATTAACAAACCACCAGGGCGCCCTATTGTGGCTGGAATAGGGTCTGTGTTCTCAAACATTTCTGTTTTTTTGGATAAAGTATTACAACCCTTAATACAGAAAACAACCTCTTATATAAGGTATACAAATGATTTTCTATCCAAACTTAAAGATTTGGGGCAGGTTGGAGATAAATGCATACTGTTCACACTGGATGTTTCCAGTTTGTATACCTCTATTAGGCATACTAGTGGAATTGCAACAGTAGAAAACATATTGAAATCCAGTAGTAACTATACTGCCGAAGAGATTAAATTTTTAATAAGTTTGTTGACTGTCATATTGTATCACAATTATTTCTTATTCATGGACTCTTACTATCTCCAAAAACAGGGTACAGCAATGGGCTCCAACGTCGCCCCCACATACGCCAACATATTTATGAGTAGTTTTGAGGAACATTTTGTATACTCAAACATGAATTTTCAAACATATGGTATCTCCTGGTGGAGATTTATCGATGATGTGTTTGGCGTGTGGGGGGGGCGACGTTGCGAGCCTGTTAACATTTATAGAAGATCTTAATTGTTCAGTTAATGGATTGAAATTCAGTCTCAACATGAGTGAGGTAGGAGTAGAGTACTTGGATACTTATGTTTATAAGGATAAGGGGTTCTTGGGGACTGACCTGTACACGAAAAAAACTGATAAGAATAATTTGTTGCAATATGGCAGTTGCCACCCAGAAAGCGTGTTCAGAGCAATACCCAAGAGTCAGTTCACCAGAGTGAAGAGGATTGTCTCAGATGATAGTAAGTGTAAACAGAGATTGGAAGAAATGGCCAATAAGTTTATTTCTAGGAACTACCCAGAAAAATTAGTAACCGAACAGCTTGTGAATGTTGAGGAGGGTCTAGGACAGACCCAAAAACAAACAGACAAAAGAAATGAGAACAATATGATATTTGTAACACAGCATAATAGGTTGAGTGGAAAGATTGCAGGTATCCTAAAAAAACATTGGCACATTATTAGGGAATGCAACCCACAGGTGGAAGATTTCAAAAAAGAACCAATGATTGCATATAAGAGAAACAAAAGGATTAGGGATTTGATTACACACACTGACATTGTCCCTGGAAAGAGAAGTATACAACCAACAATAGGTAGTAGCAATAATGGCTGCTATCCATGTTTAAATTGTAGCCACTGTAGCTCGATGATAAAAGGCAAATATTTCTACCATCCTACTAGTGGTAGGAAGTTTACAATAAATAAATACTTTACATGCAGAGCAACATATGCTATTTACATGATTAAATGTCCGTGTGGATTTATCTACATTGGCGAGACCTGCAGAGAGGTAAGGGAGAGGATAACGGAACACAAATCAAATATTAGGTGCAATAATAAGGAAGCACCGGTGTCCTCTCACTTCCTCTCTGCAGGTCATAGTATTAGTCAGCTCAGATTCTTAGTTATAGACCAGGTGATGAAACCAAGGAGGGGGGGGCGATAGAGAGCATCTCCTAAAAGTTAGGGAGATGTTCTGGATTCACAAACTAGATTGCCTTATCCCCAAGGGTCTTAACAAGGACTTTGATTGGAGTTTGTTTTACTAAGGAAAATCATACATGGATGGGTTAGGATTGTATACATATTTGAGTTGACCATGGGCATATGAAATGGTTGGTGAATAGCAGGTCACACAATGGTAGAATAAAAAGATAAAGAACCAAATAAAATGGAATAATATTTTTTTTCTCAAATACATTCTGTAAAGGAATAAAATTTAGATTGATGTAAATATACTCTGTAGACTGTGTAGACATTGTGAATGTTTGGATTTTATGCTCCTCTTTTAACATTGTATATAGGTTTTATGTTTATATTTTTAATGATATACATACTGTTCATCCATTCTATTGAAAAGCAAAGAGACACCAAAAATAAAGAGAAGTGTACTATATATTACAACCACTAGATGTCACTATTGCAGTTGCAATATATGTTTTTTATACAATGGGTTAATGAACAGTTGATGAATAATTAACAGGTGAGGGTATAAAAAGCAGGAACCTGTATAATTAAGATGTACATGACTAAGAGCCATATTGGCTTGAAACGTTGTATGTTTGGACCCAGGATAAGAAAATAAAGGTCTTTTAACTATCATGGTGACTGGAGTTTTTTGAAATTTGTGATTGTGCTGAGGACTTGGCAAGTCTGTTGCTCCGTGCCCCACAAGAGAAGATTCAGGTGTGCTGTTTTCCACTTTTTTGAATTTACTGCCAGCCTGTGTGTCAGGTTTACAGCATATACTGTGCCTACTTGCTCAGTGCCACCACTCATACGTTATTCCAAACAATTTAGGAATTTTAGGTGATTTATGCCCTTTATGGATTAAAAACAGACTCTGCATCAACTATGTAATTTTCCATGGGAGTTTTGCCACGGATCCCCCTCCGGCATGCCACAGTCCAGGTGTTAGTCCCCTTGAAACAACTTTTCCATCACTTTTGTGGCCAGAAAGAGTCCCTGTGGGTTTTAAAATTCGCCTGCCTATTGAAGTCAATGGCGGTTCACAAACTTTTGCGGAAGTTCGCGTTCGCTGTTCGCGAACGCAAAATTTAGGTTTGCGACATCACTATATATCTGGTCCAAAGACTGAGTGAATTGGATGTCCTATTGGTACACCTATATGTACCTAAATAATCCAGTCACCTACTGAGGAATAGTGTCCATAATTTGTCAACCTGAAACACTTGATAATGGGTGTTGATGAGGGACTATATCGGTAACCATAAAATCTATATAGTGCTATGTTAATTAAGTGCATTATGTGTATTAATAAAGTAGTACAAGTGTAAGCATTAAGATACTGAAATGACTATATAGCTAAATGTTCTATACTCAATATAGGGATGATCTATAAAAATGTTTATAAGCTCTGTGGTGAAAGTGCAGATGCAATTTTCGGGAATCAAGGGTGTAATAACATTATCTATTGGGGGGGTCTTATTGATGGAAAAAAACAACCATTTATCAAATGAAAGGAGTGATGGGAATGTGGATATGTGTGATACCCTATTATCATATATTATGGTGTGTGATGTGCTTTCACCCAATAGTGAAGAACTAGTGGATATAATGACCTACTCACTCTATTATACTAGGGAATGTATGGATATAGTGTATGAAAAATGGGAGTTACATGATGGGTGCATCAGAAAAATTACATCCAATATTAATACTTTAAACCAATGTACCATTGACCTTATCTAAAAAGCAGCCATGTCCAAATTTTCATTTTACCATGCTGGAAAAAGGGTATTAAATTTGTAAATCCAATAGGTCTCCCTCTGTCTGAGGTTAGTGAGCCTACTGGTACCCTGTTTGACTGGTATTATTTCCAACTGGGTTATATGAAAACTACATTTGGACCCCTGTTGGCATGTGGCATGGTGTCTAGATACATTATATTTATTGTTTCTTCTGATAATGTTCCTATAGTGCTCGCCCCATCATTTTCTCACTTTACAAATGGTACGACCCAAATATTGACTGCCACATTTGCATGTCAGAAGGTAAATAACGTAGTTAGAGCTGCAATTTAACCTTTCTTTTAACTGATAAGTGTACCCTGAGCTACTAGAAGTGACTCTAGTTGTTCCATGTGTAACAAACTTACACATATTGCATCTTCTATGTCAACATCTAAAGGCTCCCTTGATTAGGGGATCATTTTTATTCGTTTGTGTTTATGTGTTTTTTGTGTGTATGTGTTTCTTTCCGGACCCTCTTTTGTTCATCACTATTTTACTTGGGGACAATTTTTGTTTTATTGGCGGGGCTCTATGAAAAGTGATCTTAGGTCTATCCTCTATTTGTTTAAGGATGGGATCTTTTTTAAAGAGGTACCAATGCTGGCTGATCTTTTTTTATCACTCTATAGTTAGAGTTAGAGTTTGTTATAAAAGACATTGTTGTACCATTCTTGTTACGATTTCAGGCTATCTATTTTGTTGTCTGGTAGTTAAGAATCTCATTTCTGTTCAGTGATCTAGCTTTGAGATAACAATCTATTAAGTGCACTGGATACCCTTTTTCTTTAAATCAGTTTTTCAGAATCTCTGATTGATCATCATATGATGTCATAGTAGAACAATTACGTTTGATACATCTGAATTGACTGAATCAGAGGTTAATTTCTCCTATATTTTAGCAATATAGCTTTTTAACACATTACCAGGCTTATTAGGTAGCCAATCTTTGCACTGTTGTTGGTTTTAACTGTCATTTTAATGTCATCTTGATGCATCGATCCATATTTTTATTGTATTTTTTATGTGATTGTTTGTATGCTTGATCTCTATATTTCTATTACATATTAAACCAGATTTTACTATATCTCTTAGTCACCTAAGCCTCCTTGGATAGGCGCTTTATTAACACACCCTCCACTCTTGATTTCTTTTAGGTTCGCTAAATATATTGTAAATATATATTTGTTCAAATTGGCCCATCACCAAATTGGCAAAGCTTGTGGCGATCCTGGTCCCCATGGCGGTCCCCTTTATTTGTAAATAATATTTGTTTAAATATTTAAAATAGTTGTGCTGTAAAATAAATGTAATTAAATCCAAAATATATTATTTTTGGTTAGCTGGCATATATATATCATCATGTAAAAAATGTCTGATAGATTGAATACCTACTTCATGAGATGTTGGAATACAATGCACTTACATCGCATGTCATCCAAATATAGTTTTCTTTCCTTTTGATAAGTGAACGTTTTTGTAATAGATCTGTAGTATCTTTTATGAACAGAGGTAGAAGTTCAACATATTTTTGCAAATAGTAGTCTATGTAGGATGACAGTTTGTCAGTTAAGCTATTAATACCAGCTATGATTGATCTTCCTGGTGGCCTTTTAATAGCTTTATGAATTTTCGGTAAATGATAATAAAATGGTACATTTTGGTTAGTGGGAATGGGATAGTGTTTTTCTTTTTGTAGTGAGAATACCTTCCTTCCAGCCATGATCAATTACAGTAACCAATTTTTTAGTGGATATAGGAGTAGGCTCATTTTTAATAACCAATAGTAATCTTGATCCATAAGTATCCTATCTGCATGTCTGACATAGTTAGCATAGTCTTGTAGGACTCTGCCCCCTCTCTTATCCCCTTGGCGAATCACGATGGACTCATTTTTAGATAATTTTTATAATGCTAATCTTTTATTGGGCCATAAATTGGATCTACCCAATACATGCTTTGGGATGGTTGCAAGGTCTTCTAATACCAGATTCTGAAATAAATTAATAAAGGACCCTTCTTCCCTGGGTGGCATAAATTGTGACGGCAGACTAAATTCCGTATGGATATAACCCTCATAAAGGCCTTTCACTAGTGTATCAATATCACTATGTATGACAGTGTTATTATTTCTTTCACTCATTTAGTTTGTTAGAATGGGTTGCCCTTCAATACCTTTGCGTTTTAGTTCTTTCATGGAAAAATATCTTTGCAAGGACAGTTTACGAGTAAATTTATTAATGTCTACATACAAATCAATTTTTTTTTTTACATACAAATCAAAAATGTTGTGTGGACTAGATGGACAATAAGAAAGACCTTTGCCTAAAACTCTTATATCGTCATTGGTCAGTGTGTAACTAGAAAAATTAAAAATGCCTTTACTTAATCTCTCCAATTTCTCCATTTTTGAGGTGTTCCCTCTGTCTCTCCTGCCCCTTGGCCGTATGGTCTTTTGGTCCCTTGGTTTGCCCTTTGATTTGGATATTGTGTGTCCTTTATCCCCAGGGGGGCCAGATTCAGCTGAGGTTTGTCTAAAAAACCCTGTTGGATCTGTGGTCTATCTGGGAGATTAAGGGAGGTGGACCCCGTTTCAGTAGGTTTAGAGGTCATAGGGGGCCCATTTTCTCTATCAAATCGATTTTGTTCACTTTTAGGGGGATATAATACATCATATCTATTGTATGTGTTGACCAGTGGTGTATTATCGTAGTTACTGTGGGCAGGCCTAAAATTTGTTCTCATTTGACTATTGTAGGTGGGGGTTCTATTATATGTATTTTGTCCATTGTAAAGATAATTATTTGTTATTGTCCCATGAGGAACCTGATAGGGTTGTTGATTGTGGTTTTTGTGATCGGAATTCCTTTTTTTGTTGTGATTTATAATAGTCCAATCCTGATTGGAGTTATTATTGTTATTATTTTTATTATTATTGTTAGGGGTTTTCCTATTAAATGAGTAGACTTCCCCCTTGGAATAGTCTTCTTCATCCCTTATTCTTTTTTTCTCCTTTCTATTAATTATTTCATTTTGGTACTTATCTGTGGTTTTCAATGTTTGGTCATTCGGTTTATTATAATCAGGATGGTTAGTAAGTGGTTGTAGGTGTTTTTTTTAACTTTTTCAATCTCCAGCCCCATATCATCTACTAATTTCTGTCTATGTTCTATAAGAAGTTCAATTAACTTATAGGAACAATCATTCAAAATCTTAAACCATTTTTTAGATAATTCTGCATCATTTTTAAATAAACAATTGTTAAAGATGCGTAAGCCCCCTGGGATTTGTTTGGTCTCTTTATATTTTTTAAGGGAATCAAGATCCCACCAGTGACGATGCTCATCCTTCATAAGATATTCTAGTCTATTATATAACTGTTTGATATCACTATTATTTACTATTGGTGTCTCCATAGTGTGTGATCTAGCATCTTTATTCCCAAGGAGGAGTCTTTTAGTGTTTCTCTCCAAAGTGAATAACATTCTTAAACCGAGATGCTTATAATATATACTGGCTGAACTAATCTCTTGATATATCACTGCTGCTCCCCTATGTTTATCAAACTTGTAAATTCTGCTAAAAATGTTGATGACAACAACTCTAGGGGGCGCGCCCAAATATCCAAAGATAGAATAGTATATACTCTGAAAAATAATCAAACCCAATTGAAATCAATAATATTGCTAAATAGTGTAATAGAAGGGTTGAAATAATTATTGCAGGGTAGAGAAATCGGGAGCCTTCTTCCAAAAGTGACAGTCAAATATACAAAAATAATATAAATAATATTATAGAGGCAATCTACCCAAAACAACAATCTCTGTCAATGTTGAACAAAAAACAAATGTATGAGATTGCCAATAAGTGTAAAGTCGTATCTGGTATGACAGTCCAGTGAAGATCCCTGCACTGTGTTCAGTGTGAATTCCTTCCTTGGATTCCACTTGCAAATGGCGGCTGCCCCTTTTGAAAGATAACACTGCTCACTCCAATATACTTCTGTGAAAAAGAATCACAAACAAGGGCGCCTCTTCCTGTGATACTGTTAATATTGAAAAATTCCAAGGAAGGAATTAACACTGAACACAGTACACGGATCTTCACTGGACTGTCATACCAGATAAAACGTATATATATATACTATTCTATCTTTGGATATTTGGTAGCGCCCCCTAGAGTTGAGGCAAGTTTTGTCATCAATATTTTTAGCAGAATTTAGTAGTTTGATAAATATAGGGGAGCAGCAGTGATATATCAAGAGATTCGTTCAGCCAGTTTATATTATAAGAGTCTCGGTTTAATAATGTTATTCACGTTGGAGAGAAACAATAAAAGACTCCTTCTTGGGAATAAAGATGCTAGATCACACAGTATGGAGACACCAATAGTAAATAATAGTGATATCAAACAGTTATAT
Organism: Bombina bombina; assembly: GCF_027579735.1. Taxonomy (NCBI): domain Eukaryota; kingdom Metazoa; phylum Chordata; class Amphibia; order Anura; family Bombinatoridae; genus Bombina; species Bombina bombina. The sequence goes on along the minus strand of NC_069501.1, from coordinate 553,887,975 downwards.
AATAGACTAGATCTTATGAAGGATGAGCATCGTCACTGGTAGGATCTTGATTCCCTAAAAAAATATAAAGAGACCAAACAAATCCCAAGGGGCTTACACATCTTTAAAAATTGTTCAATTAAAAATGATGCAGAATTATCTAAAAAATGGTTTGAGATTTTGAATGATTGTTCCTATAAGTTAATGGAACTTCTTATAGAACATAGACAGAAATTAGTAGATGATATAGGGCTGGAGATTGAAAAAGTAAAAAAAACCCACCTAGAACCACTTACTAACCGTCCTGATTATAATAAACTGAATGAGAAAACATTGAAAACCACAGGTGAGTACCAAAATAAAATAATTAATAGAAAGGAGAAAAAAAAGAATAAGTGATGAAGAAGACTATTCCAAGGGGGAAGTCTACTCATTTAATAGGAAAACCCCTAACAATAATAATAATATTAACAATAACAACTCCAATCAGGATTGGACTATTGTAAATCACAACAAAAAAGGGAATTCCTATCACAAAAACCACAATCAACAACCCTATCAGGTTCCTCATGGGACAAGAAAAAATAATCATCATCACAATGGACAAAATATGTATAATAGAACCCCCATCTACAATAGTCAAGAAAGAACAAATTTTAGGCCTGCCCACGGTAACTACGATAATACACCACTGGTCAGCACATACAATAGATATGATGTATTATTTCCCCCTGAAAGTGAACAAAGTAGATTTGCTAGAGAAAATGGGCCCCATATGACCCCTGAACCTACTGAAATAGCGTCCACCTCCCTTAATCATCCAGATAGACCACAGATCCAACAGGGTTTTTTTAGACAAACCTCATCTGAATCTGACCCCCCTGTGGAGAAAGGACACACAATATCCAAATCATAGGGCAAACCAAGGGACCAAAAGACCATACGGCCAAGAAGCAGGAGAGGCAGAGAGAACACTTTAAAAAAGAAAAATTGGAGAGATTAAGTAAAGACATTTTTAATTTGTCTAGTTACACACTGACTAATGACGATATAAGAGTTTTAGACAAAGGTTTTCTTATTGTCCATCTAATCCACACAACATTTTTGATTTGTATGTAAAAAAAAATTGATTTGTATGTAGACATTAATAAATTTACTCGTAAACTATCCTTACGGAGATATTTTGCCATGAAAGAACTAAAACGCAAAGGTATTGAAGGGCAACACATTCAAAAAAACTCAATGAGTGAAAGAAATAATAACACTGTCATTCACAGTGATATTGATACACTAGTGGAAGGCCTTTATGAGGGTTATATCCATACAGAATTTTGTCCGCCTTCACTATTTATGCCACCCAGGGAACAAGGGTCGTTTATTGATTTATTTCAGAATCTGGTATTAGAAGACCTTGCAACCATCCAAAAGCATTTATTGGGTAGATCCAATGTATGGCCCAATGAAAGATTAGCATTTTCCAAATTATCTCAAATTTAGTCCATCGTGATCCGCCAAGCGTATAAGGGAGGGGGCATAGTCCTACAAGACCATGCTGACTATGTAAGGGAGGCCGATAGGATACTTATGGATCAAGATTACTATTGGTTATTAAAAACTGATCTGACCCCTATATTCACAAAAAAAATGGTTACTCTAAATGATCATGGTTGGAAGGAAAAAGGGAACTATTTACAGATAAAGGGAACTACCATGGGGACCAGATTCGCCACAAGCTTTGCCAATTTGGTGATGGGCCAATTTGAACAAACATATATTTACAAGCAGAGCTTGAGGAAGAACCTGGTCTTCTATGGACAGTATATAGATGATCTGATTTTCATCTGGGAGAGTTCGTTTGAGTCAGCTGAAAACTTCGCCAACAAGCTTAATGTTAATGATTGTGGGTTCAGTTTTACCCATAATATCCATAAAATAAAGATTGCATTTCTTGATGTTGTATTAACATTGTATTTGACAGATAACCTTGAATCATATACATACTTCAAAACAGTTGACAGTAACAACTTCTTAGAGTACACCAGCAACCATCTAGAGGGATGGAAAAAGAACATCCCATTCAGTCAATTCAGACGTATCAAACATAATTGTTCTACTATGAAATCATATGATGAACAATCATAGATTCTGAAAAATAGATTTGAAGAAAAAGGGTATCCAGTGCACTTAATAGAAGAAAGTTATCTCAAAGCTAGATCACTGAACAGAAACGAGATTCTTAACTACCAGACAACAAAATCGATAGCCCGACATCGTAACAAGAATAGTACAACAATGTATTTTATAACAAACTATAACTCTAACTATAAAGCGAGAAAAAAGATTATCAACAAGCATTGGTACCCCCTTAAAAAAGATCCCATCCTTAAACAAATAGAGGATAGACCTAAGATCACTTTTCGTAGAGCCCCGACAATAAAGCAAAAATTGTCCCCAAGTAAAATAGTGATGAACAAAAGAGGGACCAGAAAGCAACACATAACGAATAAAAATGATCCTTTTGATGTGGACATAGAAGATACAATATGTGTAAGTTTGTTACAAATGGAACAACTAGCGTCACTTCTAGTAGCTCAGGGTACACTTATCAGTTAAAAGAAAGGTTAAATTCCAGCTCTAACTATGTGGTGCGCTGGTAATTTACCCCTGCTCATATACTGTTCTGTTCCCAAAAAACAGAAAAGGCAAGAGTTACAAAAATGAGGGGTTGTATACGTGCGCTATAAAGCTATGGGGTAAAGTGTCAAAAAAAATTGTTAGCACAACTTTCTAGATGGATATATATAATTTATTAATAAATAAAATTTGGTTAAGATAATAAACAAAGTAATAAAATCTATTGACCGGTCATGCAATCCTAAAACACATCTTTAATACTACTTAAATATCGAATTGAATATATCAGCATTAAACCACTCGTAAAAGTACACTTATTATGTGTGCCTAATTCCTTATGTGCGTTCTCATACTATGTTTCTGTAACTATATAAGATTAGTGATGTCGCAAACCTAAAATTTTACGTTCGCGAATAGCGAACGTGAACTTCCGCAAAAGTTTGCGAATGGGCGAACCGCCATTGACTTCAATAGGCAGGCGAATTTTAAAACCCACAGGGACTCTTTCTGGCCACAAAAGTGATGGAAAAGCTGTTTCAAGGGGACTAACACCTGGACTTTGGCATGCCGGTGGGGGATCCATGGCAAAACTCCCATGGAAAATTACATAGTTGATGCAGAGTCTGGTTTTAAGCCATAAAGGGCATAAATCACCTAAAATTCCTAAATTGTTTGGAATAACGTGCTTTAAAACATCAGGTATGATGTTGTATCGTTCAGGTAGTGTAAGGGTTACGCCCGCTTCACAGTGACAGACCAAACTCCCCGTTTAACGCACAGCAAACAACCGCAAACAGTCCATTTGTACAACCGCAAACTCCCCATTTGCACAAGGTTGGATACCAAGCTAGCCATGTCCCGTTCCTTGTCCTCACTGATGTCACTGCGTGTGCAATCACTTCCTGGGGTAACAGAAAATGCTCCACCCACAAGATGTTCATATTATATTACTGCACTGAGGATGCTGCCTGTATCTGTGTGTCCTGCTCCCTGGCCGAAGAGCACAGGGACACCAGGTCGAGCTGCTGAATGAGGCTTCTGAGAAGAAGAAAAAGAAACTGAGAAATGTTCTGCAGAAACTGACCACAAAGAGAGAGGAGACTGAGAAAAGAGTCCAGAGTCTGCAGAAGCACAGGAGAGGGGTGCAAGAGAAAGCAGCTGGTGTAACAGAGAGACTCACTGCCCTGATTAGGGACATCAGGAAACAGCTGGAAGACCTAGAGAAGCGAGTCCTGAGTGAGGTCACCCGGCAGCAGGAGCAGGTTTTACTCACAATCTCTGATCTGATCCAGCAGCTGGGAAAAAGAGAACGACGAGCTAAACAGGAAGATTTGTCACATTGAGGAGCTGTGCAACATGACTGACCCATTAACTGTCCTACAAGAACAGGAATCACACAGAGATGAGATGCTTGGTCGGTCCTCCTACTTCCAAGTTCCAATTTGGGGCACTGCGCGTGCAATCTAATGTGCCACCAGATAGGAGTGGTGTGTTAACTAGTACTATTCTTATCAGTTTAATCCCTGTTATGTGCCCTATCAGGGGACGTGTATATGGCATCGATTTTAGGAACCCGGAGATGATTTTAGGAACCAGGAGATGGAAAAAGATGCTTGGTCGGTCCGGCCACGAGATAGATAGATAGATACATAAATTAGATAGATCAATAGATGCAATAGATACATTTGATGATAGATACGATAGATAGATCTGATAGATAGATTTGATAGATAGATAATTTCCCAGACAGAGATTTACAAGAGGGGCGGTCTGGGACCCATGGTAAGGTTCCCAGAGGCAGTTGCGGCGCCCGAGGCTCTGATTAGAACAGAGCACTCTGTGTATCTGCCCTCGGCCGAAATCGGAACATTCTTTAGCTTTCTGTCTGTCGGCCAAATGTCCGTCTGCCAAATGTCCTTCTGCATTTTGTCAGAGCACCGCGTGCAATCTACTGTGCCACCAGATAGGAGTGGTGTGTTAACTAGTACTATTCTTATCAGTTTAATCCCTGTTACGTCCCCTATCAGGGGACGTGTATATGGCATGGATTTTAGGAACCGTGAGATGGAAAAAGATGCTTGGACACCCAGTACAGGTCGTTCTCCTTCAGCCTTTTTATACGAGGGTCCCCGACCCTCAACAGGCATGACAGCATGAAAGACCCCATATGCCATTACTTCCTTTAACACAATCGAGTACAGGTATGGCATAATTTTTAGGAACCCGGAGATAATTTTTAGGAACCGGGAGATGGAAAAAGATGCTTGGACACCCAGTACAGGTCGTTCTCCTTCAGAGAAAAGTAGGGGTGCTGAGGTTGGGTGTGTACGTTGTGTATGATTTCATATGTAGATATAATAAATCACATTGCACAGCCAGCTTGGTTAAACAGACAAAAGTTCATAAACATGCTATGTCAGTGGGTCAACCCCAATCTCCCCTGACAATAGCCAAATTAGAATGAAAATGTCTTGTATATATATGTGTGAAACTCTCCAATGCAGTCAAACGATATCACTTATAATTGTATCGCAAACAAACTCACCACAGTCCTGTTTCAGGTTAGTCTTTCTCCTGTATCCTAGTGGTGTTGTTGATATAATCCTTGTTATGATGCTCCTGTTTGCAACTGGTGAGTATCCAAGCTGGGAATTGCTAAACCTCCGCAATAGGGGAATTAGAAGATGTTTGAACTCACTGTGTGTGCTCACAATGGCCAAACAATTCAAATCTCACAAGCAAAAAACAGTTTGGAGCACCAAAAAGCGAGTGAAAAACAAAATTTATTTTTAACAATAGGGTTAATTAACCCCAGGGTAAGAGTGTATAAACAATAAAACGAAATACAGAGAACAAAAAGGCTGACCGGTTTCGGCGTGTGCCTTAATCCTAGCCTGCTTAAAAGTGTTTGTAAATTCACAACTTAAAAACCCACCTCTGTGTTTCAATTGGGTGTGAAATTCACACCTTTCAAATAGTTAACCAATGTTAAACTTCCAAATTTATCAGACACCTGTGTTTCCTACTGACATCACTTCTATTAGGTGTGGCGATGTCGGTTCAGCCCTCTTAAAGTTTTAACTGTAAACTTTCCTTTGCTGTCACCCAGTCCGCATAAAAATGCTCATCGCCACATCTAATCTACTAATGAAACAAATTGTAGTTGTATATAATTAGACTTTTTGCTTATATAACCAAAAAATGCATCTGTATATTCTCATTTATATATCTACATATCTCCGTGTATGAAATGCTATCTAATACCTTACATTCTTTGAACGTTACAACAACTTAGAAAAGATAGGAAAGATAAGGAACCTGGGACTGCCTAGGTCCGATACTGCTCACTGTCACATAGTGTATGAATCTTCATAGCAAAAGGATTCGGTTTCAGCTGATCGAGGATACGTGTGTGTTTGTTTACTAAAGTGACGTATAAGTCACACCTCTAGTAGCGCCCTATAGGCTTGCGATCCCCTCAGCTTCCACAACATTACTTGGCCTCCCACTTGAGTGATATGCGTGGAGGAGGTGTGTCAACAAAACCCCTAGCCTCTTGTTAACCGGAATCGCCAATGGGACCGCTCCAAGTAAAGTGCCCTCACTCAATCAGTGTACATTCATCCCTTGTAGGTGCGGCTAAATGACTCTGTCCAGAAACTTTTGCTGTGCTTCCCCTTGCGTGAATACCTTACTGTATATAGTGCGTGTGCTTCACAAGGGGAGGGGGGGCGGGGAATCAAGGCTCTCATCAATATAAAGTTTAAGCAGATATTTTCCTTCGCTAAAAGTGCGATAATGGATCTGCTCTGTGAACGGAACATGTATTAATACTGTATTGCTTTACTCCCTGATACCTCATTATAATCGTATGGGCATTACACTTAAACCTGAAAAGTATCAAGTAATAAATTACTATAATTGAGTACATCCTCTGTTGTATGTGTTTATAATCAGTTTAGAATGTATTATAAGGAGCTGGTTGGAAATTGTGTATGTTGTATGTGGTTATAAGGGAAGATAGGGGAAATGTGGGCTATGGGGTAGGAACAGGAATGGGGTTGGGGGATGTGTGGGGATAAAAGAGTAGGATAGTGGGGTGGGGGAGGGGAAAGAAAGTGGGGGGAAAAAAAAGTATGAAGAAGAGGGGAAAATAAGAGAGAGAGAGAGAGAGAGAGAGAAAGTGGTGGTAAAGGAGGGTTTTGAGAGAAAAAAAGGAGGGGGGGGAGATGGGAAAGGGGGGGGGGGGGAAAGAAAGGTAAGTAGGGACTGGGCCTGACGGTTCTCCTTCAGCCTTTTAATACGAGGGTCCCCGGCCCTCAACAAGCACGACAGCATGAAAGACCCCATATGCCATATTTGCACAATTGAGTACAGGTATGGCATCGATTTTAGGAACCCGGAGATGATTTTAGGAACCGGGAGATGGAAAAAGATGCTTGGACGCCCAGTACAGGTCGTTCTCCTTCAGCCTTTTTATACGAGGGCAACTCAACAGGCAAGACAGCATGAAAGAACCCATATGCCATTACTTCCTTTTGCACAATCGAGTACAGGTATGGCATCGATTTTAGGAACCCGGAGATGATTTTAGGAACCGGGAGATGGAAAAAGATGCTTGGTCGGTCCGGCCACGAGATAGATAGATACATAGATTAGATAAATAGATCAATAGATGCAATAGATACATTTGATGATAGATACGATAGATAGATTTGATAGATAAATAGATAGATTTGATAGATAAATAGATAGATTTGATAGATAAATAGATAGATTTGATAGATAGATAAATAGATAGATTTGATAGATAGATAATTTCCCAGACAGAGAATTACAAGACGTGCGGGCTGGGACCCATGGTAAGGTTCCCAGAGGCAGTTGCGGCGCCCGAGGCTCTAATTAGAACAGAGCACTCTGGAATGTATCTGCCCTCGGCCGAAATTTGAACATTCTTTAGCTTTCTGTCTGTCGGCCAAATGTCAGTCTGCCAAATGTCTGTCTGTCAAATGTCCTTCTGCATTTTGTCAGAGCACCGTGTGCAATCTACTGTGCCAACAGATATGACTGGTCTGTCAAGTAGTACTATTCTTATCAGTTTAATACCTGTTATGTCCCCTATCAGGGTACGTGTATATGGCATGGATTTTAGGAACCGGTAGATGGAAAAAGATGCTTGGTCGGTCCGGCCACGAGATAGATAGATTTGATAGATAGATATATACATAGATTAGATAGATAGATAGATCAATAGATGCAATAGATACATTAGATAGATACGATAGATAGATAGATAGATAGATTTGATAGATAAATAGATAGATTTGATAGATAGATAATTTCCCAGACAGAGAATTACAAGACATGCGGTCTGAGACCCATGGTAAGGTTACTTCCTTTTGCACAATTCAGTACAGGTTGGGGATTGCCTTTTGTGCAAAGAAATTTCGGCCGTGTACCTTCCACTGCGGTGTCCCCTATCAGGGGATGTGTATATGGCATGGATTTTAGGAACCGGTAGATGGAAAAAGATGCTTGGTTGGTCCTCCTACTTCAAATTTGGGGAACTGCGCGTGCAATCTACTGTGCCACCAGATATGAGTGGTGTGTTAAGTAGTACTATTCTTAGCAGTTTAATCCCTGTTATGTGCCTTTTTTTTGGTTTGGGTTTTGAAGCCACAGTGCAGCACCAGAGGCCAGAAATATTAGGCATGTACACATGCCTGAAAAATGAGGTATTGTTGTAGCAGCGGCCAGAAAAATTGATGTTTGTTTGACAGTTAGAAAGTGCCCTTAAACATTGCGGCTTGAACCCTAGTTGTTGGCAGATAAGTCACGCAAGTCATCCGGCATTCAAAGATAAAATACATAAGCGTGTGGACCATTTTTAGCCCAAGGCAGCTCATATCATCAGGCCTTTTTTACTCAAATGTATCGCCCAATGTCAGTCCCTTCGGGATCCATCCCTCATTTATTTTAATAAAGGTGAGGTAATCAAGACTTTTTTGACCTAGGCGACTTCTCTTCTCAGTGACAATACCTCCTGCTGCACTGAAGGTCCTTTCTGACAGGACACTTGAAGCGGGGCAGGCCAGAAGTTCGATTGCAAATTGGGATAGCTCAGGCCACAGGTCAAGTCTGCACACCCAGTAGTCAAGGGGTTCATTGCTCCTCAGAGTGTTGAGATCTACAGTTAAGGCGAGGTAGTCTGCTACCTGTCGGTTGAGTCGTTCTCTGAGGCTGGATCCCGAAAGGCTGTGGCGATGCATAGGAGTTAAAAAGGTCTGCATGTCCTCCATCAACAACACGTCTGGAAAGAGTCCTGTCCTTGCCGGCGTGGTCGTGGGAGGAGGAGTATTACTTTCACCTCTTCCCCTGTTAGATTCCCGTTGTGCTGTGACATCACCCTTATACGCTGTATAAAGCATACTTTTTAATTTATTTTTGAACTGCTCCATCCTTTCCAACTTGCGGGAATTCAGTAACATTTCAGTCACTTTATGCTTATACCGGGGGTCTAGTAGCGTGGACACCCAGTACAGTTCGTTCTCCTTCAGCTTTTTTATACGAGTGTCCCTCAACAGGCACGACAGCATGAAAGACCCCATTTGCACAAGGTTGGATGCCGAGCTACTCATGTCCCGTTCCTTGTCCTCACTGATCTCACTGAAGGTATCTTCTTCCCCCCAGCCACGTACAACACCACGGGTACCAGATAGGTGACAACGAGCACCCTGGGATGCCTGTTGTGCTTGGTCTTCCTCCTCCTCCTCCTCAAAGCCACATTCCTCCTCCTGACTCCTCTTCCTCACAATCCTCTTCCTGCGTTGCCGCTGGTCCAGCAAGTAATGCTGATAAGGCTGTTTCTGGTGGTGATGGTGACCACAACTCTTCCTCTTCACGCTCATCTAGGCCTGATCCAGCACTCTTCGTAGGGCACGCTCCAGGAAGAAAAAAAATTGTATGATGTCGCTGATGGTGCCGTCGGTGTGACTAACTAGGTTTGTCACCTCCTCCAAAGGACGCATGAGCCTACAGGCATTGCACATGAGCGTCCAGTAACATGGCAAAAAAATTCCCAGCTCCCCAGAGGCTGTGCTAGCACCCCGGTCATACAAATACTCGTTAGTGGCTTTTTCTTGTTGGAGCAGGCGGTCGAACATTAGGAGTGTTGAATTCCAACGTGTCGGGCTGTCGCAAATCAAGCACCTCACTGGCAGGTTGTTTCGCCACTGGATATCTGACAAGTGCGCCATGGCCGTGTAGGAACGCCTCAAATGGCCACACACCTTCCTGGCCTGCTTCAGGACGTCCTGTAAGCCTGGGTACTTATGCACAAAGCGTTGTACAATCAGATTACACACATGTGCCATGCACGGCACATGTGTCAACTTGCCCAATTTCAATGCCGCCACCAAATTACTTTCGTTGTCAGAAACCACTTTGCCGATCTCCAGTTGGTGCAGAGTCAGCCACTGATCCACCTGTGCGTTCAGGGCAGACAGGAGTTCTGCTGCGGTGTGACTCTCTGCTTTCAGGCAAGTCAACCCCAAGACGGCGTGACACTGCCGTATCCGGGATGTGGAATAGTACCTGGGGAGCTGGGGGGGGTGCCGTTGATGTGGAGCAAGACGCAGCAGCAGAAGAGGACTCAGCCGAGGAGGTTATGGAAGAGGATGGAGTAGGAGTAGAGGAGGTGGCAGCAGGCCTGCCTGCAAGTCATGGCAGTGTCACCAACTCCTCTGTAGAGCCAGGCATTCCATGCTTGGCAGCCGTCAGCAGGTTTACCCAATGCGCAGTGTAGGTGATATACCTGCCTTGACCATGCTTTGCAGACCAGCTATCAGTGGTCAGATGGACCCTTGCCCCAACACTGTGTGCCAGACATGCCATTACTTCCTTTCGCACAATTGAGTACAGGTTGGGAATTGCCTTTTGTGCAAAGAAATTTCGGCCGGGTACCTTCCACTGCGGTGTCCCAATAGCTAAAATTTTTTTGAATGCCTCAGACTCCACCAGCTTGCATGGTAAAAGCTGGTGGGCTAAGAGTTCAGACAAGCCAGCTGTCAGACGCCGGGCAAGGGGGTGACTTGGTGACATTGGCTTCTTACGCTCAAACATGTCCTTGACAGACACCTGACTGTGGGCAGATGAGCAGGAACTGCTCCGGAAGAGAGACGGATTGGCGGATGGTTGAGAGGGGGCACGGAGCACAGCAGTGGTTGACATGGCTGAAGATGCTGGACCAGGAGGAAGATGGCGGCTTTGAGTTTGTGTGCTGCTTGTCCTCATGTGTTCATTCCATAGGCGTTTGTGATTTGAGATCATGTGCCTTCGCAAAGAAGTTGTACCTAGGTGGGTGTTGGACTTCCCACGACTCAGTTTCTTTTGGCACAGGTTGCAAATGGCATTGCTGTTGTCAGAGGCAGACATAAAAAAGTGCCACACTGCTGAGCTCTACGATGACGGCATTCTGGTGGTGGCAACAGCATGCGTTGATTTTTCGTGCTGTCTGACTGACCCCGGGTGCTGATGCATGCTGTCTGACTAACTGCCACTAGATCCTTGCGATGACCTCCCCCTGCTTCCAACTCGTCTCCTCCTCCTGCTCCTCTCTGTCTCCCCATCTGAACTTTCCCCTTGTTCTTCTTCTCTTCTACCGGGCGCCCACGTGACATCCACGAACGCATCATCATCATCAAGCCCTTCACTTGACAACTCAACAACGGAAGCAATGGCGGGTACAACATCCTCATCACACCGTGCATCGTCCATGTCTGTAATGCTGCCTGACTGAGACATATCACAGTTATCTACATCCTCTGTCAGTGATGGTTGCGCATCACTCATTTCTTCACACTGAGGTGTACATAACTCCTCTGACAGATCAAGTGAGGCAGCTGTGGTGCTAGTGTCGGTGGTGGCGGCACGCGCGCGAGTGGTAAGTTGAGAAGTGCCTGGAGATAAGCTGGAGGAGTATGGTGCGTCAAGGTTACGAGCGGAAGCTGTAGAAGATTGGGTGTCCTGTGTTATAAAGTCAACTATTTCATCAGAACTTTTCGTGTTCATGGTACGTGGCCTAACACTGGGCATTATTCTATGGCCAAAGGGAATCACAGCACCACGACCTGCGGGTTGGCCTGCCTCTGCCTGTCATTTTTTTTTCCGATTAGTGCTACTATGCGTGCAAGCTACTGTGAGTGGGCACAGTATACGCTGTGAGCCTGACACACAAAAACCAGACTGTTGTTTCACAGTCAAAAATGTTTTTTTTTTTTTTTAAATGTAAACTGACACTACTATTAAATAAGATAATATGAGTGGTGGCACTGGTCAAGTGGGCACAGTATACGCTGTGAGCCTGACACAAAAAATCAGACGGATGTTTCACAGTCAAAATAGTTTTTTTATTTTTAAAATGTACACTTACACTACTATTAAACAAGATAATATGAGTGGAGGCACTGGACAAGTGGGCACAGTATACGCTGTGAGCCTGAAACAAAAAAGCAGACGGATGTTTCACAGTCAAAATAGTTTTTTTATTTTTAAAATGTACACTTACACTACTATTAAACAAGATAATATGAGTGGTGGCACTGGACAAGTGGGCACAGTATACGCTGTGAGCCTGAAACAAAAAAGCAGACTGATGTTTCACAGTCAAAATAGTTTTTTTTTATTTTTAAATATACACTTACACTACTATTAAACAAGATAATATGAGTGGTGGCACTGGGCAAGTGGGCACAGTATACGCTGTGAGCCTGACACACACGCTGGCAGTGGCAGGCTGGCCTGGCAACTGCAATTAGATTACACTAGCAGACTGATGTAAAAGGTTTTTTTTTTAAATTTACACTGTTACACCAGATATGAGTGGTGGCACTGAGCAAGTAGGCATAGTATATGCTGTGAGCCTGACACACAGGCTGGCAGTGGCAGGCAGGCAACTGCTATTAGATTACACTAGCAAACTGATGTAAAAGTTGTTTTTTTTTTATTTACACTACTGTTACACCAGATATGACTGGGGGTGGCACTGAGCAAGTAGGCACAGTATATGCTGTGAGCCTGACACACAGGCTGGCAGTGGCAGGCTGGCCTGGCAACTAAAATTAGATTACACTAGCAGACTGATGTAAAAGTTTTTTTTTTTAATTTACACTAATGTTACACCAGATATGAGTGGTGGCACTGAGCAAGTAGGCATAGTATATGCTGTGAGCCTAACACACAGGCTGGCAGTGGCAGACAGGCAACTGCTATTAGATTACACTAGCAAACTGATGTAAAAGGTTTTTTAAAAAAAATTACACTACTGTTACACCAGATATGACTGATGGTGGCACTGAGCAAGTAGGCACAGTATATGCTGTGAGCCTGACACACAGGCTGGCAGTGGCAGGCTGGCCTGGCAACTGAAATTAGATTACACTAGCAGACTGATGTAAAAGTTGTTTTTTTTAAATTTACACCAGATATGAGTGGTGGCACTGAGCAAGTAGGCACAGTATATGCTGTGAGCCTGACACACAGGCTGGCAGTGGCAGGCAGGCAACTGCTATTAGATTACAAAGGAAAAAAAAAGACTGATGTAGCCCTAAAAAGGGCTTTTTGGGGTGCTGTCCTTACAGCAGAGATCAGATGAGTCCTTCAGGACTCTAGTGGACACTGAATACACTAGCCTAGCTATCGATTTCCCTATTAAATTAGCAGCAGCTACACTGTCCCTCCTGTCACTAGCAATGTAGCTTACGAATGAATCTAAAATGGCTGCTGTCCATGAGGTGTAAGGGTCTGGGAGGGAGGGTCTGCTGCTGATTGGCTGGAATGTGCCTGCTGACTGTGAGATACAGGGTCAAAGTTTAGGCAATGATGATGAATAGGGGGCGGATAGAACATTGCACATGTTCGCCCGCCGCTGCGAACGTGAACAAGCTATGTTCGCCGGGAACTGTTCTCCGGCGAACTGTTCGCGACATCACTGTATAAGACAATTCTTGAAATTAATTGCCTATAACAACTGGTTATGATAAATGTGCTTAGTGCTAAAGCGCTTATATTTGTGGAGGTGGGAAATAAAGTGCTATTGTGATGTAAGAGGTGCACTAAATTGTAAAGTGCAATTTATATTAGTAGTGCTGGTGTTGATATCGTATTAGGACAATATGCAATTTACAACAGTGATACAGATTAATATCATAAACACCGGATACTAGTGTTTCAAACTGGTTGATTGAAAAGTGTCTTTTTTGCAACAATTAAAGTTTTGCAATGATGTAACGCGTTGATGACGGCAAAATTACTAACACCACTATCCTGACATTAAAGAATACCAAGGATTACTTGGATTGTAAAGGGACTTCTTTTCTTCAAATCCGTATAGAAAAACTCTGCACAGAGTAGAAATTATGGACCAGCACGGAACTATCTCTATAACTGCACCACAGGATAGGCTTTGAGAGACCACGTGGGCTAACCATGAAGCGACAGACGGCAACTGTAAAGACACCTGTGCCACAGCAAAAGTACTCACCCCTTAATTCTATTGGCTCGAAATGATGACATCACCGCTTTTGAATGGGGAAGCACTAAGTCCCATCACGGAAATTGGAGCCACATACAAGTATTAGTACAATTTTTATATTCATATTGTTGTTATTATGTCTGTTCTGATTTGGCAATCCTTCTTTTAAAAGTCAGTACTCCCAGACTATAAACAGAAGCCTGAGGAAACAGCAAGGAGAGCTGAGAAATGCGTTGCGCAACTGTTTTTAAATATACACAGGGTACATGTTATGCCCTCTGTTTTTATATGTCTTTTATGATTAAAAATTTTAATTTTTGAGACATATGGGTGTCTAAACTTTCATTATCCAGCTTACAGCAGAAGGAGCAGTCCAAGGTGAATCCCCACTCTGTGGATCAGTGAGCTGGACACCGAGAGTTCCTAGAATTACCTAATTAGCACAATTGGGTGCTGCTATACTTGTGAGTATGTTTCTTTAGTGTGCATCTATTTTCAATATTAACAGTATCACACGAAGAGGCACCTTTGTTTGTGATTCTTTTTCACAGAAGTATATTGGAGTGAGCAGTGTTATCTTTCAAAAGGAGCAGCCGCCATTTGCAAGTGGAATCCAAGGAAGGAATTCACACTGAACACAGTGCACGGATCCTCACTGGACTGTAATACCAGATACAACTTTACACTTATTGGCAATCTCATACATTTGTTTTTGTTCAACATTGATAAAGATTGTTGTTTTGTTATTTTTGTATATTTGACTGTCACTTTTGGAGGAAGGCTCACAATTTCTCTACCCTGCACTAATTATTTCAACTCTTCTATTACTCTATTTAGCAATATTATTGATTTCAATTGGGTTTGAATACTTATTTTTCAGAGTATATACTATTCTATCTTTGGATATTTGGTAGTGCCCCCTAGAGTTGAGACAAGTTTTGTCATCAAAATTTTAAGCAGAATAGACCAGGGTTGGTATGTCAATTTAAAACAGTTGAAACCATTCATTATCTGGGTATTAAGATTAATAGAGACCCTACGAAATGATATAACTTACATTTTACCGCCTTTTTCTAGAAATATAATGACTTGCAAAATTGGATGTCAAAGCCTATTTCTCTGTCAGCCAGGAAAGCCCTGATTGAAACTATCTTCATTCCCCAACTGTTGTATCTTCTCCAAAACTTGCCTTTTATAATTCGAGCTAAAGATGTTACTTGTTTTAATAGGGCTTCCACAAAAAAATTATGGAAACAGAAAAATATTTGTATCTCTACCCATAAGTTAAGCTTGAACTATGTAGCATGTGGACTAGTTTTTCCCAATCTAGGATTTTACAATTTATTAGCATTAGTTAAATTTGTTTTGGATTGGATCACAGAAAAAGAATATGTGCCTAATCTACAATTAGAAACTGTGATTGTAGCACCCTTTTCTCTAAAGGCACTTATTCATTGTCTAAAGGAGGAGCTCCCTAAAGGTCTAGTAAATATGGCCGTATTGTTATACCCTATTCTGGCTTTGCATTAATATTGTAAGGAACAAAAAAGTTAACTATAATGTATCTAAGTTCTTGTCAATTGTTGGGAACCCAGAATTTCTCCTGGGATTTAATCTGTAATTTTCAGGGAGTGGCAGAGTAAAATTATGAGATGAGTATACAGATTCTGTTAAATCTTTTGAAGTACTTTGTAATGAATTGTCTTTGCATAAGCAAAATTTCTATGCTTACCTAAAATTAAGACACTATTATGAAAATCTTAAGAGGAAAATAATTTTAACTGGAGCTTGGGTGATATTGACTCAGCCATTATCCTGTATAATCAAGGTAAACATTCCAACTTCTCTGACCAAATACACTTGAATATATTATTCTCTAGATGGGAAAAAAAAGATTTTGCATCTATTATAATTGAGCAGATTCAGGAAAGTTTTGGATTGGCAAGAAAGGCATCTTTTTTTTGGATGTTCTTTATTTTAATTTTGTTTCATTTGTATATTTTTAATTCTAGACATGACTTCGTAATTAATGTTAGAGTAAGATTTGCTAGACATGTACATGATAACATGATTTTTAGTTTCTCTATTCTGCATTATAAAAGTAAAAATGTAACTATATAATATAATTTATATTCATGTTACAAAAGGTATTAGTATTACAATTGCTTTATTACATAACAGGCATGCAGTTATGTAATACTATAATTATAATGCAACTGTCTTTTATAACATAAATATATATTTTAAAAATATATTTATAGGGGGACTTCCGGGCAGTGGCCATGACAGGTCGCAGTTTTAGGTGCTGCTCCTGCTTAGAAGATTAAGCTTGAAAAGATATCTCATCAAGGTGCCATCTGGCATGAAATTTTATCTTGCTTGAACAAGCTAATCATTCTGCAGCTGAGGATACTAAAGTTTTTGAGCTGGTTGCTGGCACCAAGACACCGGAGCTTATACTGAGGCTGCGGCCTCCTATCTAGCACCCCGGCAGAGAGCTTTGCTGTCTCTGCCTTAATACAACGCCAAGGGTGCGCTGTAACACCTATCGGAGATGGAGGATGTGTATTTTACTTTACAGAATCTATTGAGGACGCAAGAGCTCAAAATTGCAGCCAGATTGGATCGTCTCCAACACATGGTGGAAAGTGTGAATTTGGCGAGAGACGCTCCTGTAGCCTCGCTGGAGATTGAAGCAGACACTGCAGAACTGTGACTGCCCGGTCTGGTGACAGCTGAGCAGACTTGTATAAATGGTCTGACCTGTTCAATAACAAGGCATTTGTTCCGTGATGTGAGAGGGGAACCCTGCGTACTAGGTGGGGTCGATGCGATAGGCCTGCAGGAGCTTGCTACGCATTTGAAACACCGGAGCCGATAAGACGAGATCTTTAGCCAACCTCATGTGCCCAAACAGAGAGGGGATCCGGTGTTATGTGGCCTGAGAGACCTGATGGAGGTGTCATCGGAAGGTTTTACAGATCCAGCCTTATGCACACTCAGGCATATTGATGTCGGGCTGGGAACCTCAGTCACCAGAGGTGAGTCAGGATAAGTGATATGGCCTGCCAATCCCTGGGAAGTGAGTACTTATGAACACAATAAGACTGGTGTGGGCTAGACTATGGAGAGAGACTGGCTGCCCCTACCCTTTTCCTTTGGCACATGAGGATCTACCGTTCTGAGTTTCACCTAGAGCTTAGAGTTTTTTCTCATATAGGGGTAGCAATTAAGAATATTTTGTGGACTTTTCGATGCCACGTCATTCACCACTTCTAGATATGCTCTGTCCGATACTGTCCCTCAGATGACGATCTTTGGGTCTGATTGGTGAGCCTGCAGATGAGAATACTGGACTGTAATGTGTAGATGAGAAATCTCACTCTTACTTTAATACATAGTGCAATAGACTGTAATGTAATTAGTGTATATTTTTAATTCTACAGGTTCAGGAGAGGCATGTACCCTTAGATTTGAAGAAAGTGATCATTGAATCCCATAGGTGGCTTCACTAGACATAAGGGGAAAATTAGTAATATAGAACTTTATAGAATTTAGGCAGTGCATTAGGAAACTGATAGCTTTATGTTTAATACTCAAGATGGTGGTTCATACAGAAAAGTGTCTCCCTGCAATGGGGGCTGGAGCAATGTGCTTGACATTTCTCCATAGATAAAATTTTACCTAGCCAGATTTCTGGCCAATGGGGGAAAATTAATATTAAGCAATACAGAATGCTTATCTTCCCCTATCAAATGTTTAGTTTGCATGCCACTAGCTATTATTTCAGTATGTTAGAGTATTATGAGCACTGCACTTACTACGGACCTCCCTTAGTGACAACTTTATGCCTTCTTCTTAAGATTATACAGTATGAATGTTTTATATGTGTGTTAAGCTCTGACTTGCATATTTCTTTACTCCAAGTTGGTTAGATGTAATGGTTCAACCTTCACAATTTATTCATCACTAGAACTATATAGGCCTATGGACACCATCCTCACTGTTTAGATAGTCTCTCCATGTTTTTTTTTTTTTTTATTTATTTTAGATAGGTGACTCTAATCCATATGGCTGTTCATATATGTAATTGTGTTTATATCCGCCTTTTTTATGAAGCTGTATATTTAATAATATTTCATTACCCCTAGAAGCTCAACAAGAATGTATATGGGGCCAGTTACTACAGATAGGAATATTACCTTGCTGAGGTTGCTATTTACCCAAGCTTAAAATAGTGTTAAAGGGATCCCTTGAGACTTAAGAGCGACCCTACATATTGTATATACACTTTACTACCTTGAGGGATAGTTACTGTTTGATGCAGGGACATGTAAGTGGCTACTATAATATTGTTTGTATAAAATACTTAAGGCCTGGGAGTGGCCCTGCTCCTCCTGAAAATGTGTCTACTAGAGTTTATGTATCCCACTAACTTTGAGGGTCAGCAACTGTTATATATGGGGCCCTATAAATTACTAGCACAGCACTATCTATATAAAAACCTAAGGTTCGAGAAGGGTCCTGCCTCTCTTGAAAATTGGGTTTCTCAATACTATAGTATACAGCATATTCGTATTTCTGTTGTCCTATTACGTACTGCGTTACGTAAATTTAGAATATCATATTTTTTTTGGTTGTTATTTATGTTATGGACACAAGAAGACCTATGTCTTATTCTTTTGAGACAGGGTACGAAAACTAGGTCTTATGACTAACACTGGTTATGATATGCTGTATCCATGTAAGCATATTTATGTATAAAATGAGGTACCGGTCATGGCCTAATGTATTTCCTATTGATTGGAAATCTATGTTGTTTTCTGTTCTAAAACATACCTATGTATTAAATGTGCAAGAATTAATGTATGTATACAGGTATGTTGCCATTAATGTATACGCTGTTATTTTTGTATATATTTGTTACCTCAATAAAAATGATAAAACAAAAAAAATATATATATATTTAAAATAACAACATTTAAAATTAGGGGGAGGTAAAAGGTGAGTTTAAAATCCTCCACTACGCACAAAATATAGAGAAAATAACTCATTGTGTAGTTCATTAACAAATCTAGACAGGCCAGAAGGCTTGTTTTTCCCACAGAAAACCTCTGAATTACATTGTTTCCAATGCAGCAAAGGATTCTGGGTAATATATGCAAATTAGGGAATCTGCTGAAAAGGTAAAAAGGCGTGTCATTGTGAACCTAATTTGCATATCTTACTCAGAATCCTTTGCTGCATTGGAAACCATGTAATTCAGAGGTTTTCTGTTGGAAAAACAGGCCTTCTGGCCTGTCTATATCTGTTAATGAACTACACAATGAGTTATTTTCTCTATATTTTGTGCGTAGTGGAGGATTTTAAACTCCCCTTTTAATTCCCCCTAATTTTAAATGTTGTTGTATTTTGCCCCGAATTAACTTCAACCCGCAGTGATTCAAACCTTCTCCCAGCTGATGAGTGGCAAAAACCATGAAACAGTCTGTCCTGGGATGGTTATGAATCACTGTACTAACCCTAGTTAAGCTTATAAGCTGTGTGAACAGCGATGCTTTGGAGTAAAGGGAATCTGCTGAAAAGCAGACGAAGTAAAAAGGTGTGTCATTGTGTACCTAATTTGCATATCTTACCCATAATCCTTTGCTGCATTGGAAACAATGTAATTCAGAGGTTTTCTGTGGGAAAAACAAGCCTTCTGGCCTGTCTAGATTTGTTAATGAACCACACAATGAGTTATTTTCTCTATATTTTGTGCGTAGTGGAGGATTTTAAAATCACCTTTTACCTCCCCCTAATTTTAAATGTTGTTGTATTTTGCCCTGAAATCAACTTCACCCAGCAGTGATTCAAACCTTCTTCCAGCTGATGAGTGGCCAAAAACACGAAACAGTCTGTCCTTGGAATCACTGCACTAAACCTAGCTAAGCTTATAAGCTGTGTAAACAGCGATGCTTTGTTTCGGTGTAAAGGGAATCTGCTGAAAAGCACAATGAGTTATTTTCGCTATATTTAAAATAATAAACACATCAAGGAAGAATACATTTTAAT
The DNA here is from genome assembly GCF_027579735.1 of Bombina bombina. Lineage (NCBI taxonomy): Eukaryota > Metazoa > Chordata > Amphibia > Anura > Bombinatoridae > Bombina > Bombina bombina. The sequence continues at coordinate 553,867,778 of NC_069501.1, read as the reverse complement.
TTATATCCAATACTTAAACTAATATGCATTATACATGACCATGCATTTTATTTCAAACATTGTAGTCAGGCCTAGCATTGATATTCAATATTTAAACATTCATGCATGTATATTGTATAGTGTTTTTAGTATTTCATATAAATTAAAATGTATTTGTTAGCTTGTTGTGTTTATTTGTGATAACATTGATATATATGTTAATATATATTTATGTTACAGTAGTCAGTAGCATTAAATTGTATTTTTACATAGCAGTTATGTAGAACTATAATTTTAATTATACTGTCTTTAATATCAAATAATAAACACAACAACAAGCAATGTCAATTACATTTAAATGTGTATGCAAATATTTAAATAATATACACAACAATGCATCATTTTAAATATTGAATATTTATGTGAAGGGCCTTAGCTTCTACAGTTAGTTTTAGGTTATGGCAATTTAAGGGCCAATGTTTAAATGATATGCATAGTCATGTACAATGCATATTGTTTAAAGTATTGTATATATCTAAAGACTAAAAGGTATTTTGTGATGCATTATATTATTTTAAACATAAACATATATATTTATGTTTGAAATAAAAGCAAGCAACCATTAAATCCCTTTTAAGTTATCTACAGTACTTTAAATAATTTACATTGTACATCATAATACATATTTTGTTAAGGAGATGTGGTAAACGCAGGAGGGCTGGCAAAACCTCGCAAGCCTAGAAATTGAGTCCTGGTTCGGAACTTCTTAAAAGGGGTGCCAATCAAGCAGGGTGCAGGGTATCAAGTCACCCATTTAGTATGTTGTCAGGAATTTGATGAGGAACCTAAGGATACCACTTGTTTGGGGGTGCTACCTTCTGGGAGGCAATATTGGCGACGCGGTTGGTGACGTCACGCTCCCATTTACTTCTATGGGAGAGAACATATAAGAACATAAGCGCCACATGGCCCAGTACTGTTTGAATTTGTGCAGAAGGAACAGACTGGGATCAAACACTCACTGGTCTCCATTGTAGCTCAAACCCCAATAGGTCAGCAAACGATATCCCAAACAATGGTGCACCAAATTGTAAGGTGTAAATCCAAAATAAAAGGTATGACGGCAAGTGTATAACTTTCTTTATTAAAAATTCTTAAACCATGCAACGTGTTTCTCAGTCAACCGGTGGCTCTTTCATCAGGCCTGATGAAACAGCCACCGGTTTGCTGAGAAACGCATTGCATGTTTTTGCTATTTTTATTAAAGTAAGTTATAAACTTACCACTTGCCGTCATACCTTTTATTTTGGATTTACACCTTACAATTTGGTGCACCATTGTTTGGGACCTCCTATTGGGGTTCAAGCTACACCAGAGACCAGTCTGCTGGGTGACTGTTTGATCCCAGTCTGTTCCTTCTGCACCAAAAGGGTGCTCTACTAAATGTGAGTGCAAACATTTTATTGCTATTTTTCACGAATTCAAACAGTACTGGACCATGTGGCGCTTCTGTTCTTTTATGTTCTCTACAGATTGCTGATTCTGGATCTTGACCTCGATCCTCCCATAGACAGCTGCCTAGACCTGGATTTGCTTTACAGACTTTTGTTCTTTTTGATATATCAATTATTATTTACAATATTGTTTTATTTTATTGTTTATCCCTTTTTTAGGATTGTATTTTATAGGATTGTATTATTACTTATTATTTATATAGTTGGACTTAATTATTTTATTTTACTCATCATTTTTTGATTAAGGGCGCCCCCTATTTATTTTTCTTCTATGGGAGAGACATCGCTGCTCGCTGGCACTGCTCGGCCACACAAGTGACCAACCCCCTCATTCGAATGAGAGGTGTATTAACTTTCAAATGAGCGGTCACTTGTCTCTTTAGTCAAAACAGAAGAGGATTTAGGGGCCTATTTTGAGTCCCCTCTAGTGAAACAGAATTTTAAATGCTGCTTCAGATATTCCCCATTTTTGTGGCATCACCTGCAACTTATAAGGTCAAGAGTCCTCCATTTGAAAGGGAAAACTCCCTTCTTTCAAATAGCCCAAACGGGGGTGAAGATAAGATCTCCGTTAGAGCTCCTTTCCTCTTCAAGTTTAAATGTATTTTCAATGCTGCTGCAGGTAATTGCCACTTTTGTGGTGATCACCTGCAATCTACAGGGGCATGCTGCCCCTCTTTCAAATGAGGGTCCTTGTAAGTGGCCTCCTGGCTGAGATATGGGCTTCCAAAGCCCTCTTACCCGTTGTAATATCACTATGGGCGCCGGTGCTGACATCACAAGGCCTACAGGGAAAAGACTGCAATGAGGAAAGGTGCTGCAATCCCCATTCCTCAGGATCCAGATCAGAAGGGGTCCCCCTAGATTTCAAAACTGTGTTATTCACCTGCACTGAAGGAGATATGTGCATGATGAGGATGTCTCATCATGCGAATCTAAGTTGTTAACATCCATTTACATTATGCTTAAACTTTCACAATTAATAACTGGATTGGAGGATTTAATCTATGAGGAGAGAATAGCCAAACTGGGTCTGTTTAAGAGACATGTAAAAGGAGGTATTAGATAGATGGATGTTTTACTAAAATACAGGCAGATGTTCAGAGAACTCCTTCATTGCTGCATGAGTTGATAGGCCTTTCTAAAAAAGTGATTTTTGCCTCCACTCAAAAGCTGACAGACCAGATAGGAAAAGTAGACCCAGTGTAGCATAAAGTGAACAAGAGTGTGGGTGCTTCAACAGTATATACATGAAGATCACAATATTCCAAGCATTTTAAAGCCTGTTAAATGCCATATGTATGATGTAAATTATAGCTCCTATTCTTTACTGGAACTACATTTTCCATCATGCCACACCCAATTTCAAAGTGATATGTGATATCCTCAAGATAAAAATTTGGGCATCCAGTGCCATGGGAAGCAGGGACCATAAACCTTCAGAATTTTGAGGTGCCCCTGTCACTTGGGTTCATCAAGTCCTGTTATATATAAACCAGATAGGATCTGTAAAGTTTGAACGTTTTGTCTTTTTTTTAACCTCATGTACTATGTAACAGTTATGTTATGTTAATATTTAACTAAATTGTAGAGTTAATGATTTAGAAAGAGCATGTAATGTTAAGCAACTTTCAAATTTACTTTGTTATCTAATTTGCTTAATTCTTTTGATATCCTTTGTTAAAAAGCATATCTAAATAGGCTCAGTAGCTGGTGATTGGTGGCTGCATATAGATGCCTTGCGTGATTGGCTCACCTATGTGAATTGCTATGTCTTCAACAAAGAATATCTTAAAAAAAAAAAAAGTAGATAACAGAAGTAAATGGAATGTTTAAAATTGTTTTCTCTATGTGAATCATGAAATCATGAGTGTGCATATTTCTTTTAAAAGTACTCATTTCTAGGGATGGGCGAATGTGTAAATTTCCAAATTCGAATGTTAGAACGAATGTTATTACCGAAATTCGAATTATAAATCCGAATGTTGATAAGAACAAATATTCTTAAAAATTCTATAATCGAATGTTATTTACAGTTTTCGAATGTCACTTTCGAATTCGAATTTTTATAATTATATCGAATGTCCACATTCGAAATTTCGAATTTAACATTCTATTTAACAAATACTAGTCAGAAGTTCAATAGTTCATGTGGTAGGGCGGGAATCTAGTAAATTGATACATAATAGATACAAATATATCATTTCTAATGTTTCTATAAATAATATTGCATAATTTGAATATTACATTTAAAGAAAACATTAGAAATACTATTACAAATATAAATTCAAATTTTTCGAAAGTAATATTTTCGAATGTAATTGTAAAATTGGAAACCGAACATTCGAAAATCGAATGTTACAATGTTATGTAAACATTCGAAATTCAATTCGAACGAATGTGTTAAAATTCGTTTCATTTTTCGAATGTTGCAAAACATTCGCCCATCCCTACTCATTTCATAGAACAAAGACATTCAAATAGTTCTACTAAGAGCAAAAGAAGAAGAAAAATCTAATCAGAATAAATATTACAATGAAGAAATACACTATGTTGGAATGTGTAAGAATCTGTGTATATTTGCATGTTTGAGACATATTTAAAATAATTGACAAATGCTAAGCTTTATGGGCTTACAGATAAAGAGGTCGCCAGAGGCCAAAAGTATCAAACACCAATTGTTATCAACAAATAAAATATTTATTAAAAAGCAGATGAATATATAACCTAAAAGGGACGTCTCCCTATAACATAGTAAAATAGTAATAAGGCCTAAAGATTCAATATATAAAAATAGTTAAAACCATATATTGCGAGGATAAGAAATAATTTGGCTTGGTACAAAACTAATTGTCAGCTAGTGTTGTATACAATCTATACCCAAATCGAGTGCACACAGTGTTAAAAGGACAATGTCCGTTTGTAGAAGGCTTAGATCAAAAAATATATATATTTTTTTTATCTAAGCCTTCTACAAACGGACATTGTCCTTTTAACAGATATAATCTTGTTGCAGAATTGTGAGCCTAGGGGCATCCATATGCAAAACACATTTTAAATCTTATTAGCTTATTCTTTACATGAATTATTTATATTTTTTTAGAAATGTTATAAATAAAAGTTAATATTTTTTAGTGAACATGTTTTTTACAATAATGTTTTTTGCACAATTTGTTAAATGTTTTCTATTTTGCTAGTTACAATGTTCCATAAACAAGATAGCATCTTCTAAAAAGCAGTCCTCAATATTCAGTAAAGGCTGTGACACACTGCAAGCGGAGCGGCGCGCAGCGTGTAGATGCGGCTGTGCGCGCTCAGTGTGTCCTGCCTTTCCATCTCTGAGCACTCTGCTGCGTCAGGTTGCATAGCTGAGCGCTCAGAGATGAAATATTTGAACTTCAGAAGTGATGCAACACGGTGCGAAGCAGCTGCTTCGCCTCGTGCCGCATCGCTTGCAGTGTGTCACAGCCTAAGAATAGAAACTGAGAACGATTTTTTTCCATGAAAAATAAAAAACATTCTGCAGTTGTTACCTTATTATTGCTTGGGGCTTTATCTCTGAAGAGTGGGGTGCTCTTATGAATTAGCTCTATTGGGATAAAAGGATTTGAAGAGATTTGTTTTACTGGAGAATCTTTTGTATTCTTATTAATCTAGAAGACTATAAAAACCATGCATTCAAATAAATTGCTTTGTTGCCAGTCTCATATTTAAATAGAACACCAGTGCCATGCAGAACAGATCTTTTGAAATAATGGTTTAATCCATGAATAAACCCTTTTTTCCAAGGCTTAACTGCAATTAACAATTGTTTTTAATTAAGAAAAGTCATTTTAAACCTTTTGTAATCACTTACAAAGGCCATTACACTAAAATTGTGCAAAGCTTGAAATATACTTCCAAAACCTCTTTAATCATCCAACAGAATATCATATTAATGTAAAAATAAAGAAGTCTATTAAGTTCAAATAAAAAATCTAATGCTGGCAATAAAATTAGAATAGCAAAATTAAAACCAAAATACACATTTTCTTTTATTTAGCTAGTCATTCTTAAAGGGGCAGGAAATCCCAAAATTTTCTTTCATGGTTTGGATAGAACATACAATTTTAAACAACTTTTCAATTTACTTCTATTATCAAATTTATTTCATTCTCCTGTTATCCTTTACTGAGGAACAGTATTGAACTACAGGCACATATAGTTAGCCAATCACAAGAGACAATCTTGAACGAGTTCCCACTAGTATAGAATATGTCTCTTGTGGTTGGCTAACCAGATGTGTTCAACTAGCTATCAGTAGTGCAATGCTGTTCCTTCAGCAAATGATAACAAGATAATGAAGCAAATTTCATAATAGAAGTACATTGGAACGTGGTTTAAAATGGTATGTTTTATCCAAATACTAAAAGAAAATGTGGGGGTTTTCTATCCCTTTTAAGACCAAAAATGTAAGGTATTTTATTAAAAACAGAATTTATGCTTACCTGATAAATTACTTTCTCCAACGGTGTGTCCGGTCCACGGCGTCATCCTTACTTGTGGGAATATCTCTTCCCCAACAGGAAATGGCAAAGAGTCCCAGCAAAGCTGTCCATATAGTCCCTCCTAGGCTCCGCCCACCCCAGTCATTCGACCGACGGACAGGAGGAAAAAAAACGGAGAAACTATAGGGTGCCGTGGTGACTGTAGTTAGAGAAAATAATTCATCAAACCTGATTAAAAAACCAGGGCGGGCCGTGGACCGGACACACCGTTGGAGAAAGTAATTTATCAGGTAAGCATAAATTCTGTTTTCTCCAACATTGGTGTGTCCGGTCCACGGCGTCATCCTTACTTGTGGGAACCAATACCAAAGCTTTAGGACACGGATGAAGGGAGGGAGCAAATCAGGTTACCTAAACAGAAGGCACCACGGCTTGCAAAACCTTTCTCCCAAAAATAGCCTCTGAAGAAGCAAAAGTATCAAATTTGTAAAATTTGGCAAAAGTGTGCAGTGAAGACCAAGTCGCTGCCTTACATATCTGATCAACAGAAGCCTCGTTCTTGAAGGCCCATGTGGAAGCCACAGCCCTAGTGGAGTGAGCTGTGATTCTTTCTGGAGGTTGCCGTCCGGCAGTCTCGTAAGCCAATTGGATGATGCTTTTAAGCCAAAAGGAAAGAGAGGTAGAAGTCGCTTTTTGACCTCTCCTTTTACCAGAATAGACGACAAACAGAGAAGAAGTTTGTCTGAACTCTTTTGTAGCTTCTAAATAGAATTTTAGAGCACGGACTACGTCTAAATTGTGTAACAAACGTTCCTTTTTTGAAACTGGATTCGGACACAAAGAAGGAACAACTATCTCCTGGTTAATATTTTTGTTAGAAACAACCTTTGGAAGAAAACCAGGCTTAGTACGCAAAACAACCTTATCTGCATGGAACACCAGATAGGGCGGAGAACACTGCAGAGCAGATAACTCAGAAACTCTTCTAGCAGAAGAAATAGCAAACAAAAACAAAACTTTCCAAGATAACAACTTAATATCTATGGAATGTAGAGGTTCAAACGGAACCCCTTGAAGAACTGAAAGAACTAGATTTAAACTCCAGGGAGGAGTCAAAGGTCTGTAAACAGGCTTGATCCTAACCAGAGCCTGAACAAATGCTTGAACATCTGGCACAGCTGCCAGTCGTTTGTGTAATAAGACAGATAAAGCAGAAATCTGTCCCTTTAGAGAACTCGCTTATAATCCTTTATCCAAACCCTCTTGTAGAAAGGAAAGGATCTTAGGGATTTTGATCTTATTCCATAAGAATCCCTTGGATTCACACCAGCAGATATATCTTTTCCATATTTTATGGTAAATTTTTCTAGTTACCGGTTTTCTGGCTTGAACTAGAGTATCTATCACAGAATCTGAAAACCCACGCTTTGATAGAATCAAGCGTTCAATTTCCAAGCCGTCAACTGGAGGGAAACTAGATTTGGATGTTCGAATGGACCTTGTACTAGAAGATCCTGTCTCAAAGGTAGCTTCCATGGTGGAGCCGATGACATATTCACCAGGTCTGCATACCAAGTCCTGCGTGGCCACGCAGGAGCTATCAAGATCACCGAGTCCCTCTCCTGTTTGATCCTGGCTACCAGCCTGGGAATGAGAGGAAACGGTGGAAACACATAGGCTAGGTTGAAGGTCCAAGGCGCTACTAGTGCATCCACTAGAGTCGCCTTGGGATCCCTGGATCTGGATCCCGTAGCAAGGAACCTTGAAGTTCTGATGAGACGCCATCAGATCCATATATGGAATGCCCCATAAGTGAGTCAACTGGGCAAAGATCTCCGGGTGGAGTTCCCCTCCCCCGGATGGAAAGTCTGACGACTCAGATAATCTGCCTCCCAGTTTTCCACACCTGGGATGTGGATTGCAGATAGGTGGCAGGAGTGATCCTCTGTCCATTTTATTATTTTGGTCACTTCTTTCATCGCCAAGGAACTCCTTGTTCCCCCCTGATGATTGATATAAGCAACAGTCGTCATGTTGTCAGATTGAAATCTTATGAATCTGGCCTTTGAATATCGCTCTCAGTTCCAGAATGTTTATCAGGAGAAGAGACTCTTCCCGAGACCATAGTCCCTGAGCCTTCAGGGATTTCCAGACCGCGCCCCAGCCCACTAGACTGGCGTCGGTCGTGACGATGACCCACTCTGGTCTGCGGAAGCTCATTCCCTGGGACAGGTGGTCCAGGGTTAGCCACCAACGGAGTGAGTCTCTGGTCTTCTGATCTACTTGAATCACTGGAGACAAGTCTGTATAGTCCCCATTCCACTGTTTCAGCATGCACAGTTGTAATGGTCTTAGATGAATTCACGCAAAAGGAACTATGTCCATTGCTGCAACCATCAATCCTACTACTTCCATGCACTGAGCTATGGAAGGACGAGGAATAGAATGAAGAACTTGACAAGCGTATAGAAGTTTTGACTTTCTGACTTCTGTCAGGAAAATCCTCATTTCTAAGGAATCTATTATTGTTCCCAAGAAGGGAACTCTTGTCGACGGAGACAGGGAACCTTTTTTCTATGTTCACCTTCCATCCGTGAGATCTGAGAAAGGCCAGAACGATGTCTGTGTGAGCCTTTGCCTTTGAAAGAGACGACGCTTGTATTAGAATGTCGTCCAAGTACGGTACTACTGCAATGCCCCTTGGTCTTAGAACCGTTATAAGGGATCCGAGTACCTTTGTGAAAATCCTTGGAGCAGTGGCTAACCCGAATGGGAGGGCCACAAACTGGTAATGTTTGTCCAGAAAGGTGAACCTTAGGAACTGATGTTCTTTGTGGATAGGAATATGTAGATATGCATCCTTTAGATCCACGGTAGTCATAAATTGACCTTCCTGGATGGTGGGTAGAATCGTTCGAATGGTTTCCATTTTGAACGATGGTACTCTGAGAAATTTGTTTAGGATCTTTAAATCCAGAATTGGTCTGAAAGTTCCCTCTTTTTTGGGAACTACAAACAGATTTGAGTAAAATCCCATTCCTTGTTCCGCCGTTGGAACTGGGTGTATCACTCCCATCTTTAACAGGTCTTCTACACAATGTAAGAATGCCTGTCTCTTTATTTGGTTTGAGGATAAGTGAGACATGTGGAACCTTCCCCTTGGGGGTAGTTCCTTGAATTCCAGAAGATAACCCTGAGAAACTATTTCTAGTGTCCAGGGATCTTGAACATCTCTTGCCCAAGCCTGAGCAAAGAGAGAGAGTCTGCCCCCTACTAGATCCGGTCCCGGATCGGGGGCTACTCCTTCATGCTGTTTTGTTAGCAGCAGCAGGCTTCTTGGCCTGCTTACCCTTGTTCCAGCCTTGCGTCGGTTTCCAGGCTGGTTTGGTTTGAGAGGCATTACCCTCTTGTTTAGAGGATGCAGAGTTAGAGGCCGGTCCGTTCCTGAAATTGCGAAAGGAACGAAAATTAGACTTATTCTTGGCTTTGAAAGGCCTATCTTGTGGGAGGGCATGGCCCTTTCCCCCAGTGATGTCTGAAATAATCTCTTTCAATTCTGGCCCAAAGAGAGTCTTACCCTTGAAGGGGATATTAAGTAATTTTGTCTTGGAAGATACATCCGCTGACCAAGACTTTAGCCAAAGCGCTCTGCGCGCCACAATTGCAAACCCTGAATTTTTCGCCGCTAATCTAGCTAGTTGCAAAGTGGCATCTAAAATAAAAGAATTAGCCAACTTGAGTGCATGAACTCTGTCCATAACCTCCTCATACGGAGTCTCTCTACTGAGCGACTTTTCTATCTCCTCGACCCAGAACCACGCTGCTGTAGTGACAGGAACAATGCACGAAATGGGTTGCAGGAGGTAACCTTGCTGTACAAAAATCTTTTTAAGAAAACCCTCCAATTTTTTATAAATAGGATCTTTGAAAGCACAATTATCCGTGATAGGAATGGTAGTGCGCTTGTTTAAAGTAGAAACTGCCCCCTCGACCTTAGGGACTGTCTGCCATAAGTCCTTTCTGGGGTCGACCATAGGAAATAATTTCTTAAATATAGGAGGGGGGACAAAAGGTATGCCGGGCTTCTCCCACTCCTTATTCACTATATCCGTCACCCGCTTGGGTATAGGAAAAGCGTCAGGGTGCACCGGAACCTCTAGGAACTTGTCCATCTTGCATAATTTTTCTGGAATGACCAGGCTGTCACAATCATCCAGAGTAGATAACACCTCCTTAAGAAGTGCCCGGAGATGCTCTAATTTAAATTTAAATGTCACAACATCAGGTTCTGCTTGTTGAGAAATTTTACCTGAATCTGAAATTTCCCCATCCGACAAAACCTCCCTCATGACCCCTTCAGATTGGTGTGAGGGTATGACAGAGCAATTATCATCAGCGCCCTCCTGCTCTACAGTGTTTAAAACAGAGCAATCACGCTTTCTCTGATATGCAGGCATTTTGGATAAAATATTTGCTATGGAGTTATCCATTACTGCCGTCAATTGTTGCATAGTAATAAGCATTGGCGCGCTAGAAGTACTAGGGGCCTCCTGCGTGGGCAAAACTGGTGTAGACACAGAAGGAGATGATGTAGAACTATGTCTACTCCCTTCATCTGATGAATCATCTTGAGCAACTTTACTATCTGTGGCAATACTGTCCTTACTTTGTTTGGACGCTATGGCACAATTATCACACAATTTTGAAGGGGGACACACATTGATCTTCAAACATATAGAACATAGCTTATCTGAAGGTGCAGACATGTTAAACAGGCTTAAACTTGTCAAAAAAGTACAAAAACCGTTTTAAAACAAAACCGTTACTGTCTCTTTAAATTTTAAACAGTGCACACTTTATTACTCAATATGTGAAAAAGTATGAATATGAAGGAATTGTTCAAAATTTACCAAATTTTCACCACAGTGTCTTAAAGCATTTAAATTATTGCACACCTATTTTCAGAGCTTTAACCCTTAAAATAAAGAAACCGGAGCCGGTTACAGTTTTAACCCCTCTACAGTCCCAGCTACAGCCTTTGCTGCGACTTTACCAAACCCAGGGGGGAATACGATACCAGATGAAGCCTTCTAGGAACTTTTCCAACTACTTTCAGATCCTCACACATGCATCTGCATGTCTTGCTCTCAAAAGTAACTGCGCATTAATGGCGCGAAAATGAGGCTCAGCCTACAACTGGGAAGGCCCTTCCTGACTGGAAAGGTGTCTAACACAGTGCCTGACATTAAAAAATGTTCCCCAAGCTTATAAGTGTGAATTACAAGCATAAACATGTATAAAATGCCCAAATAAAGCAATCAATTTTGCCCATAAAAGTGTCTACCAGTTTTATAGCCCATATTAAGCCCTTTATTCTGTTTGAGACTAAGAAAATGGCTTACCGGTCCCCATGAGGGGAAATGACAGCCTTCCAGCATTACACAGTCTTGTTAGAAATATGGCTAGTCATACCTTAAGCAGAAAAGTCTGCTAACTGTTTCCCCCAACTGAAGTTACTTCATCTCAACAGTCCTATGTGGAAACAGCAAACGATTTTAGTTACTGTCTGCTAAAATCATCTTCCTCTCACAAACAGAACTCTTCATCTTTTTCTGTTTCAGAGTAAATAGTACATACCAGCACTATTTTAAAATAACAAACTCTTGATAGTAGAATTAAAAAACTACAACTAGGGGGGCGGAGCCTGATCTCACTGCGGCAGGACGTGTTTTTATGAAGCTCCTTAAGCCTGAAGGACTTTACTCATATTTTACAAAGTAAAAATACTACAATTAACAGATTTGAAAGTCTCTTCTGCCAAGACCGGATGGATGCCCACTGTTGGGGATCATACAAGTTCTTTGCCTATTCTCTTTGAGACAGATATACGATCAGCTTCTACACAGGTTTGGACTCCATTTTGTAACTTGCTCTACGCAGCATATCGATCATAAGTAGCTATCCCTGTGTGGTTGTGAAGTATATGGCTGGGGCTGCCGTAATCTTACCCCCCCCCCAAACTCTGGGGTTACGAGATCCTACTTTAGGATTCTGATTTGATGTGTAGCAGAACAAACCTGCAATAATTAGCTTATCACACGCTATAGAACTTCTACGCTATCTATCTTACACTTCATTTGCGTACTCTAACAGCCTCTCACAGGCTGCTCTTTATACTGTATAAGGGAGCCACTTTGCCAAACATTTTCTGGACTTTTGTGTGCTGGGGGGCACGCCATAAACACTGCCTCACAAATGGAGGCCAAAAGAGCAAAATAATGTCCCAGGAGCCGGCAAGCGTAAAATATATCCAAATTTTATTAGAGTTATGTAAAAACAGCATACGGTTCAGTCCGTCAGTACAACAGCACAAACTGACCAGATTAAAAACACTCACAAATGGAGGCTTTGGATAACTGGGAACGCTCAGTGACGCAGCTTTTAACTAACCATTTCCGGAGCCTAGAAGAAGAATTACACAAAATTCTGTTCAGCTCAGGATTTACTATAGTTCCTGTGAGTTCTGATTACTGTGACCCTGTCGCTCTGAGCACTGGAATATCTGACCCAATGCCGCCTACGCGCTATTGCTCAACAGATGATTCCTGTTATGTGGAACCCTCACCTGTCATGGATGATCGCCAAAGGAGGCATATTGCACAGGACAACCCGACATGCAGTCTAGCGCTAACGTCTAACTGTTGTCAGAGCAGGCCGGCACCTGAAATAGCAGCGGAGCCCACAGTGATTCTGACGGCGGCGCTAGGCACTTCACTGGACACCCGAGAGTTGTTAATAAAAGACCCCAGGAAACGGGCTGAGACTTTTCTCGGTGATGTGAACCTAAAGTCCCCTAACCTGAACGGGGAGATCCCAGTTTCACTTAAGACATCAAGGAGACATATGAAGCGCGGTAAGAGGTCCCTCACCCTTAACTATGTGGTCCGTATGTTAGTCAGTGGGACACTGGACCTCATTCCAGGAGATTATAACGAGTTGAAAGGAGGATTACTCTGCCTACTGTCTCCCATGATTAACTTTGAACAGAAGCGGAGTCTTTTTGATCCAGGGGGAGAGACTTTGTCCGACGTGGCGGTGAGCTACAGCACTTTCTAGTCTGTGATCAAAGGCTGAGACTTTACAGTAGTACCATGCCATGTAGAGCAGAATAGGTTTATAACAATTACATATTCCCGTGCTACATGAGTACACTGATATAGTTTTGTTTACTTTCTAGCCTGAACCACTGTTTTATATGTCTTGTTTTTCTTTTTAGGGGGCTCTTAGTTCAGTGTTTAGCATTACCCACACTCTCCAGCTTGCTCCTTGTGCTTGTACTGTGTTGCCAGCGGCTGTGGTGACATGGTGTGGATTAGGGGTCAACATTAGGATAGTTAATGCATAAGCCCCTTGCTTTAATTTAAACATATAAATATTTAGGGAATTCAGACGACAAATACCTACAGGGTGACTATTTACTCGCTTAATAATATAGTAACCCCCTTTACCTGTATCTGCATTAGGTAGACCTAATCCCCCAGTGTGAGTGTATGAGACATGGTAGTATAATAGTGAGCCAGCCCTAGCTATACTCCAGGATCTTAGATAACTTAAGAAAGGTGGCTCGCTACTCTATGGCATCCTTTGGGGCATTCCTGTACCTCCATCTATAATTCCTCAAATCTTATGCCCAAAAGTCCTAAGCTGATGTTTCTTACTGAAAGTGACCCTGTTAAATTAGGACCTGGTTGATGGACTTCAATGCAGATATTAGTTACTAGATATAATCCTCTTAATACGAGAATGTTATTACTTCTATACTATATTGGGGTATTGCAGAGATAAATTTGCTACTCCTGAGGTTAGACACAGAGTAAAGTCCTTATTTTGAGAAATGCTCCATGTATCTGTGACTCAGTTCTCCAAAACTTGATAATAATTTATATTGTTAAGCCCTATAGTATACTGGCTCTTCCTAGTTGTACGTCATAAGATATACAATACTCCACCTAGCTTTAGTGTGTCCCCCCCTATAACACTAGATGACCAGTTCGTATTAGTATTACTGGTATATTACTGTTGATCCTCCCAAGAAGTGGGTATACCCTTCCAGAGATCTGACTATATGTAACACCCCCAACATATACCCCTCTATAATCTTTGCAATCTGTTGCTAATTTGGCTCCCAAGCTATTCACTTGTCTCATTGTCTCAAGCTCATTAATCTTGATAAAGTTCTATAGTGATAAGTTTTTTTTTCTTTATATATATTTGTACTGATGACTAATGTGTTAACTGTTTTCATTTCATGATCTGCGTTAAAAAATGAAAAACTGAGATTCTCCATTTGAGGTCCAAGAGCGGCCTCTTTTTGCCCACGACTACCCTTTGTGACGCCATAATGTTGTACTGGGAGACCCAAGAGTGGCCTCAAAGATCATTCAGAGGGTATACAGTCTGTTAGGCACACTAACTGTTCAATTCTATTTGTATGCATTGTTATGTAAACTTGTGCAGATTTGAGTTGATTTTATTGTCATGCTTTGTATATGTGCCTCAAATTGATTCTCAATAAAAAAAAATAATATAACAAAAAAAACTACAACTAAACACCACATACTCTTAACCATCTCCGTGGAGATGTTGCCTGTGCAACGGCAAAGAGAATGACTGGGGTGGGCGGAGCCTAGGAGGGACTATATGGACAGCTTTGCTGGGACTCTTTGCCATTTCCTGTTGGGGAAGAGATATTCCCACAAGTAAGGATGACGCCGTGGACCGGACACACCAATGTTGGAGAAAAGAAAACATGACTCATATCGTACAAACAATGTAGCCATTACATCTTAATTTAACTCATTATGTTTTTTTCAACACAATTTATCAACCCTGTTACTGTGAGATATTGCAGAGACTCAAAGTATTGATTATAAAAATGGACCATTTAATTTTCAGACTGCTGGACAAGAGAGTGACTTCAGTTAATAGTGACTTAGAGAATATTGGCTAATAAATTTCAAGTAGTCTGTAGGGGATAGTGTAGTGATTGTTGTACAGATCCAATGTAGATGTTTAAAATCATTTATTGTGCTGTCTCTTGGCAAAATGCAGAAAGGAATTAATGAACACTATTTCACTTTTATGGTATTTTATTTTAGCTGAGAACCAAACTGAATGTATTAATTTCTCTTTGTGAACAGTCAGTCTCAACTTATTGAAGATAAAGGTAATGAATCAAAGGGCAGATTGAATTTAAACTTCAAAATATATAGAAAATGACTTGCCTATGCCTATTGCAGTACATAGAATTACCATTTTGGCAAAATTACCCTATTGACACACTCATAACATTTTCCTTTATGGTACTTCTGTTTTTAGTTTAGTTTATTTTTTAAATTGTTTAGTCAATAGCATTATATTTTTTGACACACGTCATGCCATATCATTGTAGTTTTACATGATTTTTTGGCGCAAACTCAGGATCTATTTAAGATCCTATAACACCATATTCTAAACCAGTTTCATTTCAGCATAATATTAATATTTGCGGTACTGATTAAGTTATGTAGATTTAGGGGTTATTGGTTACAGTCAGGGGTTACAGATTATAGAAAGCAGTAGTGTTAACCGCTTTGCTGTTAGATAGGACATTAAAGGGACACTGAACCCACATTTTTTCTTTCGTGATTCAGATTGAGCATGCAATTTTAGGCAACTTTCTAACTTACTCCTATTATCAATTTTTTTTCATTCTCTTGGTATCTTTATTTGAAAAGCAAGAATGTAAGTTTAGATGCCGGTCCATTTTTGGTGAACAACCTGGTTTGTTCTTGCTGATTGGTGGATAAATTCACCCCCCAATAAACAAGTGCTGAACCAAAATTTGGTTGGCTTCTTAGCTTAGATGCCTTCTTTTTCAAATAAAGATAGCAAGAGAACAAAGAATAATTGATAAATGGAGTAAATTAGAAAGTTGCATAAAATTGCATGCTCTATCTGAATCACGAAAGAAAACATTTGGGTTCAGTGTCTCTTTAATATATTTTTCTTAGCTGCATCCAAAATAGGATATTTTAAAATGTAGAGGATTTTGGAAAGAAAAAATAAACATATTTTATTTATGCTTTTATAGTATTTCACTCTTCACCAACAGAGCTGTAAAAGTATTGCTTATCAGCCAGTGAGCCTCTTTCTCAAAAATCAGTACTGCACATATTTGTAGTTTTTTTTTTTTTTTAACAACTTTAAATAGTGTTCTTTCATATGCCTGATAGAAGTTTGTAAAGCTTAATGCTCCTTTTAAAGTATCTTGGGACCATGGGTGTGGAAGAAAATGTACAGTAAACAACAACAAAAAAATAGAAATGTAAAAGAAGGGCAAGTTCCTTGTAAAGAGCATTACAGAAAGTATAGTTACGTTTCCCTAATCAGATCATATAATGATACATTTGAAGTCCTAAATAACGCCATCTATCATGCCTATCACATTCAATAGGGGAAAGTGCATAGTACATGGCTCAAAGTCAATGGAAAATGTCATATGTGTAGAAAATACATACAGAAATAGACGTGCTCAACCAGGAACAAATGTGTAGCTTGTTCTATGAGCAGCATCTTTTAGCCCAATTGTGCTTTTCACAAAGGAGAACATTTCTGAAGTATATCAGTCTAATCCTGCCCCTACACCCCATGTGGCACTGGGCTTGTGGACAAGCACAGAAGTTTTTCCAGTTTTTGTTCTTTCTCAGTTGAGTGCGTCTTTTTTGTGTATGCAAATTACTCTGAGGGCTTCCTAGGAGTAAAAGGACAAACCAGACGTTGACTTCTTGCTCATATGCCCTATAGGTATACAAGCCTACCTCACTGACCAAGCCTAGAGAGGATGAAATGTATGTCTAGGATTTGTTGTTTTCTCTCTATTAGAGGAGAATTGCCTAGTATTTTGGGGCTGGACTTTCTTTTGGCAGTATCTGACTGATAGGATACAGGATATTTCTCCTTTCTTAAAGGCATAGTGAGCTAAAAGAGACTGCACTTTGAGTGGCACAGGCATTGTGGACAAGCACTGAAGTTTTCCAGCTTTTGTTCTGCTTCAACTGAGTGCGTTTCTCTATTTTCCTTTTTATAAGTGTAGGAAAGTCAGCGCAACATTTTAAACAAGAATGTGGGTATGGACAGCATACTGGCATTGTTTGTATTGATATCTAGTGTTAGCTAGGGTTGTCACAAGCTTGGATGGTATGACTAGTGTTTTTAAGGTTCAGGTAATGGCAATAAAGAATATTTATACAAAAATGTCTTGTTATAACTGTGTCAGAATGCAATTTGAAATAAATAATTGCTTAAAATGTGACTAATAAGTTTTAGTTTAAGTATTTATTAATGCTAATTTATGCTAATTATTAGATATGTGAATCTTATTTGTCAATCATCATGAATACAAATTTGTGACAAATATTTGGATGTTCGTTTTAATTAAACAAATATCCACATGAATGTACTAACTAATTTGAAGAACAAATATAGACTAACAAAATTTGTTATATATTCATATTCTTTAAATTAGGTGTAATACCTATAGCGCACTGGGGAGCCGCGGCGTTAATCCTCTTCTTCATAGACTACAGGGACACGCTATTAGGAGCATTAGTGGGGCAGATCCCAGAGCCTGTGATAAAGTACCTTCTCCGTTAAACTAGAAAAGATAGATGAAGCAAGTATCTATGAATGCTTATCAAAATCTCACCTTAAATAGACCCTAAACACTAAATACATTTCATGCACTTCCCTTGACCATTGGAGCTGCCATTTTGAAACCTAGGTTACAATGCAAGTATCTGAAGGAGAGATGCTACACATCTGCAAACAGGTTAACACTGGAATGTAGTAAAAGACACATGGTGACACCCCTGACTATAGGGCGGCGGGCAATAACCTCAATACAATGCTTATAAAAATGTATTTAGTGTTTAATGCCCTTTAAGTACAGTGCCTCACAGCAGCCTAACCAGCAACATTTAATCAAGCCCACTGTCAACTCTCTAGGAAGTCACCCATAGGAACAAACATCAACCCACTTACTTTGTGGAATACCTAGATTAAGAGCAGCAGCAGGGCAACAAGATCATCAAGAACTTGGAAGAGCATGCTAATTCAGATGATTTTCCTGGTATTTGTTGTGTGTGATTTCAGTAAAAACAATATTATGTTGTCAGGTATTACATTTTTAATTTCTATATGCCATTAAAATATCAATGGTCTAGATATAAAAATGCTGTGTTTGCCAAAAGACTTTGTTGTAAAGGTGTTGTAAAGGCGAGATCATGTTTGAAATGCATTGAGCAGTGCTTTATCTGTACTTTCCACTTTATCTGTACTCAGCAGACGTTCCTGCCGTTAGAATCCATAGTTACATGAGGAATCTAATTCATATCTGACAAACAAAGCAGGAAAATAATCATTGCAACAACAGTGCTTCGGAAAAACGTTAGCAAAACATTTTATGTAAATGTTCATAATTGTAAAATATGTGCACATCTGTTTTGTTATGACACAGTAGTCTTGCATTCTAGAGTTATGTTTAGGATATTCTTTTTTTTGTCAAGTACCAAACAATTGTAGAGCACAGAGGAAGCTTACCAAGTCTGTCAGCAACAAAAAATAACCAGACCTCCAGCTGCTTAAAATTTAAAAAGGACCATTATTTCATCATTTATACAGAGTCTAACAGTGTAAGAGCAACGTTTTAGGCTACAAACTAGCATGCATGAATAAGGGCTAGTGTTCAGCCCACAATATTGCTCTTACACTGATGGACCCTGTATATATGATGAAATAAAGGTCCTTTCTAAATAGCTGGAGGTCTGGATGTTTTTTGATAAAAAAAAATTTTTAACCTACACTTAGGGCTCGATGATTGATAGCTCTCTGGGCTGGCGAGATTATTAAAGAATGCTCACCAGTCCTATTTCCCTGTTGGAATGATCTAAAGCCACTTTTTACCCTGAAAACAGGGTGTCTAACTAAGGGGCGTTTACTGCATTTTCATATGAAATGTGCACAACAAAATTCGTATTTTAAACATCATACAAAACAAATATTTGTTAAAGGGACAGTCAAGTTAAAAAAAAATGTTCATGATTTAAATAGGGCATGTAATTTTAAACAACTTTCCAATTTACTTTTATTACCAATTTTGCTTTGTTCTCTTGGTATTCTTAGTTGAAAGCTAAACCTAGGAGGTCCTTATGCTAATTTCTTAGACCTTGAAGGCCGACCTCTAATCTGAAAGCATTTTGACAGTTTTGTTACCACTAGAGGGCGTTAGTTCATGTGTTTCACATAGATAACATTGAGCTCAGGCACGTGAAGCTCCTAGGTGTTAGCACTGATTGGCTAAAAATGCAAGTCTGTCAAAAGAACTGAAATAAGGGGACAATTTGCAGAGGCATAGATACAAGGTAATCACAGAGGTAAAAAAGTATATTATTTTAACTGTGTTGGTTATGCAAAACTAGGAAATGGGTAATAAAGGGATTATCTACCTTTTTAAACAACAAAAATTCTGGTGTTTACTGTCCCTTTAAGGTGCATCAAAATTCTTTACCAAAAATCGTATGATAAAAAAAAGTAAAATCTGTATGTAATTTACACAGGAATAAATCAAATTAAATATGCACAGCGTAAATCGTAATTGTAGTACGCTGGATGTGCAAAAATCATACTGAAATTTGAACTTATAAATACAAAATGCAAAGCGTAATAGTTTTTTTGTAAAATAAGCTGAACATGGGCGTTCCATGGGCGTTCCATGGGCGTTCCATGGGCGTATATAAAAATGTCTCTTTATTCCCAGTGTGATTCTATAAAGATTTTTGCACTGCAGATCTCAGTTTTTTCTCGCCAACTAAAAGGTGGCAAGCTTTTCTCAAAACAATGCAAACACTTACTGTATAACCCCAATAGAAAAACAAATGCATACTAAAAAAAATGTACTTTTAATAGTAACCATCTCGCCACTCGCAGGGACTGCCCCTTTTTTAACAATCATTGCCCGCGAGAGTCGGAGCTAAAAATTAGGTTTCAGCTGGCGAAGAATATATCATTGAGCCCTTAATCCAGTGTGCAGGATCCATAATTTCTCTACTGTAGTTGTGAAGTATCTTGTCTCAATAATTTAAAGCTAATGAGGTTTTCTTTTTTCTTATTTCTCTTTAATGTTTTTCAAGTTCACAGAGAAGCAAAAAGTTCTAAGATAGCTGCTGCTCCACAGAATATAATGAAACGTACAAATCTTTATGAATTAAAAAAAAATGATGAGTTATGATATTGCAGCCTGTTTTTCTGTGGCATATACATTTTACAAATCACAAATGGTTTTTTTAATTGAATCTAAGACGATGTCTGTTTCAATTTCTGTTAATGTCCATTGTGGTCATCCCTCAGGTACGTAAATTAATAACATGAGTCACAAACATAATTCCATTGCTTGCTTTAATAATATTTATATTTTCACTTTATAAGAATCGTTGGTTGTGTAAAGCTCAAAATGACAAATGTAGATGCATTGCAATTACTATTTAAATTTAACATGATAATTTCTCCGAAAAATCAATAAGATGCTTCACAAATGTAATTACAACATGTATCATTAATATTTCTCTGTTTGATGATAGACCGTGGTTGTACAGAGATGAAAAGTTCAGAAGTAAAGATAAAAATGTATTTCAATTAATACTATTAAAATGTACGTTATCTCTCAGAAGGATCAATAACATGCTTGACAAATGTTGCTACATTACTTTTGCTACTAAAATATATTTCCTTATTTAATAATGAACTGGGGTTCTGTAGAGATTAAAAGTACAAAAGAATAGATAAATTAGTTTTCCATTAAAATGTAACGTTGCCCTGCTTCAAAAGTCAAATAATATAACTCATTGTCTGCTGTGACAACTTCAGCATTTATCGCTGTAATTTTGGTGTTGAGATTATAATTAGACATATGTTTATGAACCAGCTACTTAGATTTTCCTTAAAATGTATTGTTACCCAGATAGTTAATCAAAGCACTGCTAATGTAACTGTACTACTGAACCACATTGTCAAGTTATAATTTTCTCATTTTTTAATGTATAGTAAGTGTATATGTATATGTATATATATGTATATGTATATATATATATATATATATATATATATATATATATATATATATATATATATATATATATATGTGTGTGTGTGTGTTCCACTGGATTGTCCCCACAAGAAGCGCAAAGAATATATATGTGTGTGTGTGATCAGGGCTAAAGTTCTTAGCTACTAGCCTCATCAAAATGTTACTTGCCACATTTGATCCCACACACTATCCACCCTCAACACACCCACTGTGAAACACCTTATTGTGCAGTCATTTTTAATATTTTATACCATTGCAAACTAAATATTCTTACAAACAGTAATACATTAACAAAAATAAGTGCATAACAGTTAGAAACATAAACTATGGGGTTTTGGGAAAGATAACAGCTGGATGGATAAAGGAAATTGTTGAACTAATAGAATGCAGAAAGAGAGTGCTGACAGTCATGGAAGGTTTTAGCAGACCTGGAGATCTTTTTTTATATAATGATCTCTCATGTGAGGAGGTTAGGGTGTGTGGAACTCAGAATGCAGAAATAGAAACACTGAATAACAAAAGTATTTTATGAAGCTTTACTGAATAATAAACAAAGAAGACAAATTAGTAGTTTAAACTTAAGATTACAGAAACCGCAAGTATAAACATAGGCCCAAGGTTGAACACTAGAGTCCAGTTCGATTTCAGTAAACTTTAGAAAGTTGCAGTAATAAATTCTAGTGGATACTGAAGTTCAAATAGTGCAATATACCTAGTGGGTACAGATAGAGAGCCTGTCACAGGATACCAGGTAGGTACAGTAGGTTCAGCTGTTTTCAGGAAGGCTGTCACTAATAAGGTAGACACAGGTTTCTCAGCAGGCACAAGATACCCAGCGAGTACTGTTAACGGGACTATCAAAGGATACCAGGTAGGTGCAGCTGGTACAGCTTCAGGAACAAGGTGAGCATTCAGAGGTATCAGGTAAGTATGCTTGGCATTCAGGAACCAGATGAGCATACGCAGGTTCAGTAAAATTCAAATTTCAGGAACAAGGTGAGCTTTACAATAACTCAGCCAGAGTGATGGGCTGAGTGATCTTTTATAGGAAATCCCACTCCAGGTTGGAGTTACATTAATTTGGACTTGGCCCCTTTAAATCTAGGCATCGTGTGGCTGCGCGCAACTAGAGAGCTGCAGAAGCAGCTGTTGTAGTTGAGTCTTGGCTTTTCTCCACGTGGAACACCAAGACTAAAGAAATTACCCTCGGCGTCTGCCAAGACCAGGAGTGGTAACAACATCTCCCTGACATCTCCCTTCCCTCTCTTAACTATCTTTCTCCACTCCCTCCTCTCTTCAATCAATCGTTTTACTACATTCCTTCTCTCTTAAGCCATCATCTCTTCTCTTTACACTCTTTCTTTCCCCTTTCTGATATCTCTTCACACTGTTTTTCTTCACTCTCTAGCTTCTTCTCCATTGTCAACTTTCCTCACCAATCTCTCTCTGCTCCCTTTTATCCTTTCAGGAGTAACAGTCTAAGCACTAATGGGGTCTTAGCATGTAACGTGCTAGCTATAAGGCATAATGCAAGCTGGCCTGAACGGCTATTGGCTAAGAGGTGGAAACGTCACCTCACAGCAAAATAGTTTTCTACTGTAGGATGCCTGAGGAGCTCTTTGCGGTGAACGCTTCAGACAAATAAAGGAACTTTCAGCATGAAGTATTTTATACTTCAAGACTGAAAGCCCCCTTTTTTTTTGTTTCACTACTAAATCCTAGCATTTCACGAACACTAGGATTTACTATCACTTTATGGAAGATGCCAGAGTGGTACTCATATGATGCATTGAGTAAGAGAAACGTCCTTATGTTAACAGGGACATTTAGGATAAGATTTACTAGAAAAACAGATGGCTAGATTATGAGTCTTGCGTTAGGCTTAAAAAGCAGCGTTGGTCGGTCCCAACGCTGCTTTTTAACGCTCGCTGGTATTAAGAGTCTTGCAGGTACAGGTGTACCGCTCACTTTTTTGGCCAGACTCGGAAATACCACAAATCCACTTACGTCAATTGCGTATCCTATATTTTCAATGGGACTTGCATAGCGCCAGTATTACGAGTCTGCCAAAAAGTGAGCGGTAGACCCTCTCCTGTCAAGCCTGGTACTGCATTTAAAAGTCAATAGTTAAGAGTTTTACACTACAACGCCGTAGCATAAAACTCTTAACTAAAGTGCTAACAAGTACACTAACACCCATAAACTACCTGTTAACCCCTAAACCGAGGTCCCCCCACATTGCAAACATCGTAAAATTACTACAATTAACTAAATAATTCCTATTCAAAACTAAATACCTATAAAATAAACCCTAAGCTAGCTACAACATAACTAATAGTTACATTGTAGCTAGCTTAGGGTTTATTTTTATTTTACAGGCAACTTTGTATTTATTCTAACTAGGTAGAATAGTTATTAAATAGTTATTAACTATTTAATAACTACCTAGTTAAAATAAAGACAAATTTACCTGTAAAATAAAATCTAACCTAAGTTACAATTACACCTAACACTACACTACAATTAAATTAATTCCCTAAATTAAATACAATTAATTACAATTAAATAAAATTATCTAAAGTACAACCCCCCCCACTAAATTACAGAAAATAATAAAGAAATTACAAGATTTTTAAACTAATTACACCTAATCTATTCCCCCTAACAAAATAAAAAAGCCCCCCAAAATAAAAAAGCCCTACCCTACACTTAATTACAAATAGCCCTTAAAAGGGCCTTTTGCAGGGCATTGCCCCAAAGTAATCAGCTCTTTTACCTGAAAAAAAAATTACAATTACCCCCCCCAACATTAAAACCCTCCACCCACACAAACAACCCTACTCTAAAACCCACCCAATCCCCCCTTAAAAAAACCTAACACTAACCCCCTGAAGATCACCTTACCGGGATATGTCTTCACCCAACCGGGCAGAAGTGGTCCTCCAGACGGGCAGAAGTCTTCATCTAACCGGGCAGAAGTGGTCCTCCAGATGGGTAGAAGTCTTCATCCAGACGGCATCTTCATCCATCCGGTGCGGAGCGGGTCCATCTTCAAGACATCCGGCGCGGAGCATCCTCTTCATCCTACGGCCGACGACTGAATGAAGGTTCCTTTAAATGACGTCATCCAAGATGGCGTCCCTTCAATTCCAATTGGCTGATAGAATTCTATCAGCCAATTGGAATTAAGGTAGAAAAAATTCTATTGGCTGATGCTCCGCGCAGGATGTCTTCAGCTTCCACGATGGCTCCACTCTGAGCCAACAGGATGAAGATAGAAGACGCCCCCCGGGATGGATGAAGATATCGCCGCCTGGATGAAAACTTCTCGCTGCCTGTGAGTAGATATTCTGGGGTTAGTGTTAGGTATTTTTTTCATTTTTTTTTGCTTTGGGCTTTTTTAAAAGAGCTGGATGCCCTTTAAAAGACCATGAAAAACAGAATTTATGCTTACCTGATAAATTACTTTCTCCAACGGTGTGTCCGGTCCACGGCGTCATCCTTACTTGTGGGAATATCTCTTCCCCAACAGGAAATGGCAAAGAGTCCCAGCAAAGCTGGCCATATAGTCCCTCCTAGGCTCCGCCCACCACAGTCATTCGACCGACGGACAGGAGGAAAAATATAGGAGAAACCATATGGTACCGTGGTGACTGTAGTTAGAGAAAATAATTCATCAGACCTGATTAAAAAAACAGGGCGGGCCGTGGACCGGACACACCGTTGGAGAAAGTAATTTATCAGGTAAGCATAAATTCTGTTTTCTCCAACATTGGTGTGTCCGGTCCACGGCGTCATCCTTACTTGTGGGAACCAATACCAAAGCTTTAGGACATGGATGAAGGGAGGGAGCAAATCAGGTTACCTAAACGGAAGGCACCGCGGCTTGCAAAACCTTTCTCCCAAAAATAGCCTCTGAAGAAGCAAAAGTATCAAATTTGTAAAATTTGGCAAAAGTGTGCAGTGAAGACCAAGTCGCTGCCTTACATATCTGGTCAACAGAAGCCTCGTTCTTGAAGGCCCATGTGGAAGCCACAGCCCTAGTGGAGTGAGCTGTGATTCTTTCAGGAGGCTGCCGTCCGGCAGTCTCGTAAGCCAATCGGATGATGCTTTTAAGCCAAAAGGAAAGAGAGGTAGAAGTCGCTTTTTGACCTCTCCTTTTACCAGAATAGATGACAAACAGAGAAGATGTTTGTCTGAAATCATTTGTAGCTTCTAAATAGAATTTTAGAGCACGGACTACGTCCAAATTGTGTAACAAACATTCCTTCTTTGAAACTGAATTCAGACACAAAGAAGGTACAACTATCTCCTGGTTAATATTTTTGCTAGAAACAACCTTTGGAAGAAAACCAGGCTTAGTACGCAAAACCACCTTATCTGCATGGAACACCAGATAGGGCGGAGCACACTGCAGAGCAGATAACTCTGAAACTCTTCTAGCAGAAGAAATAGCAACCAAAAACAAAACTTTCCAAGATAACAACTTAATATCTATGGAATGTAGAGGTTCAAACGGAACCCCTTGAAGAACTGAAAGAACTAGATTTAAACTCCAGGGAGGAGTCAAAGGTCTGTAAACAGGCTTGATCCTAACCAAAGCCTGAACAAATGTTTGAACATCTGGCATAGCTGCCAGTCGTTTGTGTAATAAGACAGATAAAGCAGAAATCTGTCCCTTTAGAGAACTCGCAGATAATCCTTTATCCAAACCTTCTTGCAGAAAGGAAAGAATCTTAGGAATCTTTATCTTATTCCAAGGTAATCCCTTGGATTCACACCAGCAGATATATCTTTTCCATATCTTATGGTAAATCTTTCTAGTTACCGGTTTTCTGGCCTGAACCAGAGTATCAATCACAGAATCTGAAAACCCACGCTTTGATAGAATCAAGCGTTCAATCTCCAAGCCGTCAGCTGGAGGGAGACCAGATTTGGATGTTCGAATGGACCCTGAACAAGAAGGTCCTGTCTCAAAGGTAGCTTCCATGGTGGAACCGATTACATATTCACCAGGTCTGCATACCAAGTCCTGCGTGGCCACGCAGGGGCTATCAAGATCACCAAGTCCCTCTCCTGTTTGATCCTGGCTACCAGCCTGGGAATGAGAGGAAACAGTGGAAACACATAAGCTAGGTTGAAGGTCCAAGGCGCTACTAGTGTATCCACTAGAGTCGCCTTGGGATCCCTGGATCTGGACCCGTAGCAAGGAACCTTGAAGTTCTGACGAGACGCCATCAGATCCATGTCTGGAATGCCCCATAATTGAGTCAATTGGGCAAAAATCTCTGGGTGGAGTTCCCACTCCCCCGGATGGAATGTCTGACGACTCAGATAATCCGCTTCCCAGTTTTCCACACCTGGGATGTGGATCGCAGATAGATGGCAGGAGTGATTCTCTGCCCGTTGTATTATTTTGGTTACTTCTTTCATCGCCAGGGAACTCCTTGTTCCCCCTTGATGATTGATATACGCAACAGTCGTCATGTTGTCTGATTGGAATCTTATGAATCTGGCCTTTGCAAGCTGAGGCCAAGCCCTGAGAGCATTGAATATCGCTCTTAGTTCCAGAATGTTTATCGGGAGAAGAGACTCTTCCCGAGACCATAGTCCCTGAGCTTTCAGGGATTCCCAGACCGCACCCCAGCCCACTAGACTGGCGTCGGTCGTGACAATGACCCACTCTGGTCTGCGGAAGCTCATTCCCTGGGATAGGTGGTCCAGGGATATCCACCAATGGAGTGAATCTCTGGTCTTCTGATCTACTTGAATCACTGGAGACAAGTTTGTATAGTCCCCATTCCACTGTTTCAGCATGCACAGTTGTAATGGTCTTAGATGAATTCGCACAAAAGGAACTATGTCCATTGCCGCAACCATCAACCCTACTACTTCCATGCACTGAGCTATGAAAGGACGTGGAACAGAATGAAGAACTTGACAAGCGCTTAGAAGTTTTGACTTTCTTACATCTGTCAGAAAGATCTTCATTTCTAAGGAATCTATTATTGTTCCCAAGAAGGGAACTCTGGTTGACGGAGACAGAGAACTTTTTTCTATGTTCACCTTCCATCCGTGAGATCTGAGAAAGGCCAGAACGATGTCTGTATGAGCCTTTGATTTTGAAAGGGACGACGCTTGTATTAGAATGTCGTCCAAGTATGGTACTACTGCAATGCCCCTCAGTCTTAGAACCGCTAGAAGGGACCCGAGGACCTTTGTGAAAATCCTTGGAGCAGTGGCTAATCCGAATGGGAGGGCCACAAACTGGTAATGTTTGTCCAGAAAGGCGAACCTTAGGAACTGATGATGTTCTTTGTGGATAGGAATATGTAGGTACGCATCCTTTAGATCCACGGTAGTCATAAATTGACCTTCCTGGATAGTGGGTAGAATCGTTCGAATGGTTTCCATTTTGAACGATGGTACCCTGAGAAATTTGTTTAGGATCTTTAAATCCAGAATTGGTCTGAAGGTTCCCTCTTTTTTGGGAACTACGAACAGATTTGAGTAAAATCCCATTCCTTGTTCCGTCATTGGAACTGGGTGTATCACTCCCATCTTTAACAGGTCTTCTACACAATGAAAGAACGCCTGTCTCTTTATTTGGTTTGAGGATAAGTGAGACATGTGGAACCTTCCCCTTGGGGGTAGTTCCTTGAATTCCAGAAGATAACCCTGAGAAACTATTTCTAGCGTCCAGGGATCCTGAACATCTCTTGCCCAAGCCTGAGCAAAGAGAGAGAGTCTGCCCCCCACTAGATCCGGTCCCGGATCGGGGGCTACTCCTTCATGCTGTTTTGTTAGCAGCGGCAGGCTTCTTGGCCTGCTTACCCTTGTTCCAGCCTTGCATCGGTTTCCAGGCTGGTTTGGTCTGTGAGGTATTACCCTCTTGCTTAGAGGATGCAGAATTAGAGCCCGGTCCGTTCCTGAAATTATGAAAGGAACGAAAATTAGACTTATTCTTGGCTTTAAAAGGCCTATCTTGTGGGAGGGCGTGGCCCTTTCCCCCAGTGATGTCTGAGATAATCTCTTTCAATTCTGGCCCAAAGAGAGTTTTACCCTTGAAGGGGATATTAAGCAATTTTGTCTTGGATGATACATCCGCTGACCAAGACTTTAGCCAAAGCGCTCTGCGCGCCACAATTGCAAACCCTGAATTTTTCGCCGCTAATCTAGCTAATTGCAAAGCAGCATCTAAAATAAAAGAGTTAGCCAACTTAAGTGCTTGAACTCTGTCCATAACCTCCTCATATGGAGTCTCTCTACTGAGCGACTTTTCTAGTTCCTTGAACCAGAACCACGCTGCTGTAGTGACAGGAACAATGCACGAAATGGGTTGTAGAAGGTAACCTTGCTGTACAAAAATCTTTTTAAGCAAACCTTCCAATTTTTTATCCATAGGATCTGTGAAAGCCCAACTATCCTCGATAGGAATAGTAGTGCGCTTGTTTAGAGTAGAAACTGCCCCCTCAACCTTAGGGACTGCCTGCCATAAGTCCTTTCTGGGGTCGACCATAGGAAATAATTTCTTAAATATAGGAGGGGGAACAAAAGGTATGCCGGGCTTCTCCCACTCCTTATTCACTATGTCCGCCACCCGCTTGGGTATAGGAAAAGCGTCGGGGTGCACCGGAACCTCTAGGGACTTGTCCATCTTGCATAATTTTTCTGGAATGACCAAGTTGTCACAATCATCCAGAGTAGATAACACCTCCTTAAGCAGTGCACGGAGATGTTCTAATTTAAATTTAAATGTCACAACTTCAGGTTCAGCCTGTTGAGAAATTTTTCCTGAATCTGAAATTTCCCCATCTGACAAAACCTCCCTCATGGCCCCTTCAGATTGGTGTGAGGGTATGACAGAACAATTATCATCAGCGCCCTCCTGCTCTTCAGTGTTTAAAACAGAGCAATCGCGCTTTCTCTGATATGCAGGCATTTTGGATAAAATTATCCATTACAGCCGTCAATTGTTGCATGGTAATAAGCATTGGCGCGCTAGAAGTACTAGGGGCCTCCTGCGTAGGCAAAACTGGCATAGACACAGAAGGAGATGATGTAGAACCATGTCTACTCCCTTCATCTGAGGAATCATCTTGGGCAATTTCATTATCTGTGGCAGTACTGTCCTTACTTTGTTTGGACGCTATGGCACAATTATCACACAATTTTGAAGGGGGAGACACATTGGCTTTCATACATATAGAACATAGCTTATCTGAAGGCACAGACATGTTAAACAGGCTTAAACTTGTCAATAAAGCACAAAAACCGTTTTAAAACAAAACCGTTACTGTCTCTTTAAATTTTAAACAGAGCACACTTTATTACTGAATATGTGAAAAAATATGAAGGAATTGTTCAAAATTTACCAAAATTTCACCACAGTGTCTTAAAGCATTAAAAGTATTGCACACCAATTTTCAGAGCTTTAACCCTTAAAATAACGAAACCGGAACCGGTTACAGATTTAACCCCTATACAGTCCCAGCTACAGCCTTTGCTGTGACTTTACCAAGCCCAGAGGGGAATACGATACCAAATGACGCCTTTTAGGAACTTTTCCAACTACTTTCAGGTCCTCACACATGCATCTGCATGTCTTGCTCTCAAAAACAACTGCGCAGTAATGGCGCGAAAATGAGGCTCAGCCTACAACTGGGAAGGCCCTTCCTGACTGGAAAAGGTGTCTAACATAGTGCCTGACGTTAAAAAACGTTCCCCAAGTTTATAAGTGTGAATTATCAGCATAAACATGTATAAAATGTACAAATAAAGCAATCGATTAAGCCCATAAAAGTGTCTACCAGTTTTATAGCCCATATTAAGCCCTTTATTCTGTTTGAGACTAAGAAAATGGCTTACCGGTCCCCATGAGGGGAAATGACAGCCTTCCAGCATTACACAGTCTTGTTAGAAATATGGCTAGTCATACCTTAAGCAGAAAAGTCTGCTAACTGTTTCCCCCAACTGAAGTTACTTCATCTCAACAGTCCTATGTGGAAACAGCAATCGATTTTAGTTACTGTCTGCTAAAATCATCTTCCTCTCACAAACAGAAATCTTCATCCTTTTCTGTTTCAGAGTAAATAGTACATACCAGCACTATTTTAAAATAACAAACTCTTGATAGTAGAATAAAAAACTACAACTAAACACCACATACTCTTAACCATCTCCGTGGAGATGTTGCCTGTGCAACGGCAAAGAGAATGACTGGGGTGGGCGGAGCCTAGGAGGGACTATATGGCCAGCTTTGCTGGGACTCTTTGCCATTTCCTGTTGGGGAAGAGATATTCCCACAAGTAAGGATGACGCCGTGGACCGGACACACCAATGTTGGAGAAAAGAGCTGAATGACCTTTTAAGGGCAATGCCCATATAAATGACCCTTTAGTTATTTTTTTTATTTTGGGGGGTTGGTTGGGTGGTGGGTTTTACTGTTGGGGGGACTTTGTATTTTTTTTACAGGTAAAAGAGCTGTTTAACTTTGGGCAATGCCCTACAAAAGGCCCTTTTAAGGGTTATTGGTAGTTTCTTGTAGGCTAGGTGGTGTTTTTTTTTTGGGGGGGCTTTTTATTTTTATAGGGCTATTAGATTAGGATGGCGGGATCAGACTGATATACTTCAGGAATGTTTTCCTCTGTGAAAAGCATACTGGTCTAAAAGAGGCTACTTCCGTGTGGTAAATCACCATAGAACTAGCTAATGAGCTGTTTTTCGTTCCTGGTAGAGCGCTTCTCTCTTCGGAGAACCCAATATGCAAATTATAAATCACCCTGGGAAGGTCTCCCTATGGGTGATACCAGACGTGGACTCCCTGCCCAGTGTGCCTAGAGGAATGTGGCTGCACCTCACTGACGAGGCCCATAGGAGGCCGAAACGATCGTCTGGGGTTGTCATGTTCCTTGTTCAGAGGAGAATTGCCTGATATTTCGGGGCTGGACTGACCTTGCATGGCAGTATCAGACTGATATACTTCAGGAAAGTTTTTCTCTGTGAAAAGCACACTGGTCTAAAAGAGGCTGCTTCCTGGTGGTAAATCGCCATAGAACTAGCTAATGAGCTGTTGTTTGTTCCTGGTAGAGCGCTTCTCTCTTCAGAGAACCCAATATGCAAATTATAAATCACCCTGGGGAGGTCTCCCTATGGGTGATGGGGGAAACCAGACATGGACTCCCTGCCCAGTGTGCCTAGAGGAATGTGGCTGCACCTCACTGATGAGGCCCATAGGAGGCCGAAACGATCATCTGGGGTTGTCATGTTCTTTGTTCAGAGGAGAATTGCCTGGTATTTTGGGGCTGGACTGACCTTGCATGGCGGGATCAGACTGATATACTTCAGGAAAGTTTTCCTCTGTGAAAAGCACACTGGTCTAAAAGAGGCTGCTTCCGGGTGGTAAATCGCCATAGAACTAGCTAATGAGCTGCTGTTCATTCCTGGTAGAGCGCTTCTCTCTTCGGAGAACCCATTATGCATTATATATATATATATATATATATATATATATATATATCTTCAAAACTTATTAGAAAAAGAGAAAAACCACAGTAGAGCTATATGAGATAATGTGTAAAGGTAGGGGATTTCAGCACTCAATAGAGCTCCATTTTACCCAATTAGGTGTTTGACTGGAAGCTATCAGGAAACAAATACACGGATGCACATGAGTTCAGATAACACGACAAATTTATTTACAAAGTAACAAACATGCTGAAAAGACATTTGCATATTGTTTAGGTACTGAAGAGAATATATTACTACCACTGCAGTGGAATATCTATCAATCATCATACATTTCAAAAACAGCTTATTATAGCAACATTATATTGATTCCTATATAGCAAGAAAAATGTAACTATGGCCATACAGATTTTCTTATGATCATATATACGACCTGTTTTGAGTCCTCCTTATGGTTAGAAAATAGGAAGAAACCACAGGTTCGTGGAAAATCCATTTCTGCCTGGGCCCAGGTTCCAGATGAAAAGAAGTATGTTAAAGGGAAATTTTTCCTTTTTTCCAAAGGCTCATTCTTTGCTTAGATCAAGAGCTGTATAAAAAGGACTTGTATGCTAGAGTTCCGAGGTAAAAGCGTCCTCTCTATCTAGCATAGAAATACAATACTTGTTGAGAAATGCCGTTGTTACTTGTAACCCAAAACAAATGCAGCTTTCCAGGAAGCTGCGGTGTGTAGCGGTCCGAGTGTCTGCATCAAAACATTACTCCGGACTTCTGTGATTGAATAATAGTCCAGGTATCTGTGTTAGTGCTCACCTCCGGATTCACCTTGTGTCCGCAGTTATAGAAATTACAGAATTACAGTCATTTAGTTCGGGTATGAGTACTGAAGTTACGTGCAGGGTCGGGACAGGTGCTTCCGACATCAAACTGCTTTCTACCTCCACTTCAAAGTCATATCACCTTTGCTTTTAGGGATCTTGACTGCATCGGATGGCAGATATTAATCTTCATAGAAGTCGTCCGAACTTGCATAGACTGTAAGTAGGTGTCTGTCTGTCGACGCGCGTTTCGCCCACAATGCTCAGCGAAAGCTAGGGCCTCATCAGGACTACCTGACACCTGTGTCTCCTACCTCTTATTGGATTTTTTCCTTCAAGGAGGTGTGTTTAGTTCCAACAAATAAACAGTTGCAATTGGTTTTAAACACATAAGCCTCCAGAGAGACTGACCAATTATTAGGAGAGTGAAATTTGATACAAATGTATCCAAACCTGCCGTGACTATACAGAACTCATGTGCTCCGCTAAACAAATATCGCCATCTTTTATAACACTAGGTTAGACAGAGAAAGAAGAAATAGAGAACTTAGATAGAACTGTCATTTTTAATGGAAGCTATTACTTTTATTTGATAGAGAATATTTATCGATTTAAAAGATTTTTCCTAGTAAAAGGCATTTCAATTTAATTATCCTTAGTTCCAAAAACTTAGCCCAAGAACGAAGCATATTCTATTCTTTCATTTAGACCATTAGGAGTCATTGTTTTTAATGTATATGTCCACCTGGCTTCTTTTCTAAGTAGGCATTTATCTTCATCCCCTCCTCGTCCATTTGTAATCCCTATATCAATTGCTATAAATTTTAAGGATACAGTGCTACTTTTATGTACCTCTTTGAAGTGACGAGCTACACTTGTATCCCTTTCATAGAGAATGTCATCCCTGTGCTCCTGCACTCTGTCCTTGAACATTCTTTTCGTTTTTCCAACATAGAACAGAGGGCAGGAGCACTGTAAGAGATAGACAACCCCTGTTGTATTGCAATTTGCAAAATGTCTTATGTCAAAACTTTTACCTGTGTTTGTACAGAATGTTTTGCTTTTTAGGATATATGGACAGTAGACACAATGTCCACAGGGATAGGTGCCTTTAACCTGTTGAGGCTTACTTAGCCAGGTTGTTTCAGTCTGTGATCTGACAAATCTACTTTTAACCAATCTGCTTTGAGATTTGGTGATTTTTTTAGCTGTCATCAGTGGATATTGTCCTACCTTTTCTGCTATTTTTTCATCTAAAGTTAGAATATGCCATTTCTGTGCCAATATGGATCTAATATTATGCCACTGGCAATTATAAGTTGTAATAAATCTTAAGTTACTATCAGCTTTTTTCTCTTTTTTCGAATACAGGAGGTCACCCCTATTCAATTTCCTTATTGTGGGCTCCTGCCCTCTGTTCTATGTTGGAAAAACGAAAAGAATGTTCAAGGACAGAGTGCAGGAGCACAGGGATGACATTCTCTATGAAAGGGATACAAGTGTAGCTCGTCACTTCAAAGAGGTACATAAAAGTAGCACTGTATCCTTAAAATTTATAGCAATTGATATAGGGATTACAAATGGACGAGGAGGGGATGAAGATAAATGCCTACTTAGAAAAGAAGCCAGGTGGACATATACATTAAAAACAATGACTCCTAATGGTCTAAATGAAAGAATAGAATATGCTTCGTTCTTGGGCTAAGTTTTTGGAACTAAGGATAATTAAATTGAAATGCCTTTTACTAGGAAAAATCTTTTAAATCGATAAATATTCTCTATCAAATAAAAGTAATAGCTTCCATTAAAAATGACAGTTCTATCTAAGTTCTCTATTTCTTCTTTCTCTGTCTAACCTAGTGTTATAAAAGATGGCGATATTTGTTTAGCGGAGCACATGAGTTCTGTATAGGCAAGGCAGGTTTGGATACATTTGTATCAAATTTCACTCTCCTAATAATTGGTCAGTCTCTCTGGAGGCTTATGTGTTTAAAACCAATTGCAACTGTTT
The DNA here is from genome assembly GCF_027579735.1 of Bombina bombina. Taxonomy (NCBI): domain Eukaryota; kingdom Metazoa; phylum Chordata; class Amphibia; order Anura; family Bombinatoridae; genus Bombina; species Bombina bombina. The sequence continues at coordinate 553,833,321 of NC_069501.1, read as the reverse complement.
ATTTGTTGGAACTAAACACACCTCCTTGAAGGAAAAAATCCAATAAGAGGTAGGAGACACAGGTGTCAGGTAGTCCTGATGAGGCCCTAGCTTTCGCTGAGCATTGTGGGTGAAACGTGCGTCGACAGACAGACACCTACTTACAGTCTATGCAAGTTCGGACGACTTCTATGAAGATTAATATCTGCCATCCGATGCAGTCAAGATCCCTAAAAGCAAAGGTGATATGACTTTGAAGTGGAGGTAGAAAGCAGTTTGATGTCGGAAGGACCTGTCCCGACCCTGCACGTAACTTCAGTACTCATACCCGAACTAAATGACTGTAATTCTGTAATTTCTATAACTGCGGACACAAGGTGAATCCGGAGGTGAGCACTAACACAGATACCCGGACTATTATTCAATCACAGAAGTCCGGAGTAATGTTTTGATGCAGACACTCTGACCGCTACACACCGCAGCTTCCTGGAAAGCTGCATTTGTTTTGGGTTACAAGTAACAACGGCATTTCTCAACAAGTATTGTATTTCTATGCTAGATAGAGAGGACGCTTTTACCTCGGAACTCTAGCATACAAGTCCTTTTTATACAGCTCTTGATCTAAGCAAAGAATGAGCCTTTGGAAAAAAGGAAAAATTTCCCTTTAACATACTTCTTTTCATCTGGAACCTGGGCCCAGGCAGAAATGGATTTTCCACGAACCTGTGGTTTCTTCCTATTTTCTAACCATAAGGAGGACTCAAAACAGGTCGTATATATGATCATAAGAAAATCTGTATGGCCATAGTTACATTTTTCTTGCTATATAGGAATCAATATAATGTTGCTATAATAAGCTGTTTTTGAAATGTATGATGATTGATAGATATTCCACTGCAGTGGTAGTAATATATTCTCTTCAGTACCTAAACAATATGCAAATGTCTTTTCAGCATGTTTGTTACTTTGTAAATAAATTTGTCGTGTTATCTGAACTCATGTGCATCCGTGTATTTGTTTCCTGATAGCTTCCAGTCAAACACCTAATTGGGTAAAATGGAGCTCTATTGAGTGCTGAAATCCCCCACCTTTACACAGTATCTCATATAGCTCTACTGTGGTTTTTCTCTTTTTCTAATAAGTTTTGAAGCTATATTTGTTTTTTGGGGGTCTGCACCTGATCTAGAAGTGGATAACTACCGCCTAGATCTTCAAACTATAAATTTCCTATCCTGTTTAAACAGGAAGGTTTTAACAATCCTCTCCCAAATATTTTTCTTGTAATATATATATATATATATATATATATATATATATATATATATATATATATATATATATATATATATATATATATATATATAAAACAGATATAAGAAAATAAATAAAATAATTTGAGGTTATGTATCTTAGCAAACCACAGTTCATTTGTTGTAGACACCATTGAGGATTAGAGCTTGTTTCATATTATTTGATTATTTTACAGGATTTGTAGGGTGTTATTATTCAAGGTTTAACACTTTTTGGAATCTGACCTTATAGAATTTTAAAATGGGAGAAGCATTATTCATATTATTACATTTTGTACAACCTTTTTTGTCAACTTCGCAAATATTTATATCAGTATTATTTAACAAATTTAATAAAGTTCTGTATTCATTAGAAGATTATAACTTCTGCTAACATGTTTATGTTAAAATTCAAAATTTTAAATAACCAATACATGGAAGATATCAATATAAGAATTTAACATCTTTGGAGGATTACATTTTGAAGGAAGTTTAAAAGATATATGGATACAATCCTCAAAAAGATTACTAGTCATAGGCTCCAAAAAGATATGTAGCTATAGGTTTTGGTTTACAGTTAGAACTTTGTAACATTCTTTTTTTTCAAATATCGTTTCCTTGTAAACGTATTAAAATCTATAATTAGTTTAAAAAGCTTACATATTTCGAAAGATTGACCGAACGAGCCTTCCACAATACATGGATTTCATTACCAGATTACTGATGGTATGAGAGATTAAAAACACAACTTTCAGTATCTCTTTTTTGATGGTCGCTGCTTTATCCCTTATCTCAAGCTTGTGTATGGTCTTTTTGTTTCCTTGCGATAAAGGGGCTTTTGAACTGTTGTCTCTAATTGTTAGTTTTTCTTCATGAAGGTTGTTTTTAAGTTTACTGTTTCTCTAACAAATTAAACAATTAATTTGATTAATTTCATTATTATTTGCTATTTTGAGGTTTAACATATTGTTGAGTAAAGCTTATTGGTATTACTAACTGCTAACTATTGCAGTAATCACCTTCCTCTATTATGTCCAGTTTGTTTCTGATTTTGAAATCGTGTACGGTTTCCATGTAATAATCTTCCTTATTCCAGTCAATTTTTCCCTTATTATTGATAGCCTGTAGCTGGAAAATAACTGTGCATCTGAGTGTAACCTTGTACCTGCGTATGCTCACCATGTTCCAGAGATCAAGCATACTTACCTTGTACCTGTGTATGCTCACCTTGTTCTAGAAACTAAGCATAATTAACTTGTACCTGCGTATGCTCACCTTTTTCCAGAGACCAAGCATACTTACCTTTTCATCTGCATATTCTCATACTTACTTTTCAGTCCCAAGCTGCATTAACTGGTCACCATGAGGAGGTGAAAAATGGATAAAAGCAGGCTGTGGAGGTGCAGTTGCTGTATACTGTAGATAGGGTTTTTTTGCAAATGGTGGCCATGCAAACTGTATGTCAGGAGAACTGCAAGCACACCATTGATATTAAAGAACAGATGCTGGAGGAGAAATATTGCACAGTGACTATGTTGAATTAGAGTTCTTTGACACAGACTAATTTTTCCACCCTTTTTCATGGTGCCAGATGCCCAGAATAGTTGTCTAGGCAGGAGATTATCAGGGTGCAGACCTGATTTGAACAACCAATAGGATTTCATTAGCTCTCATCCTATTGGCTGTTTTGAACAGTCAATAGGATTTCAGAAGCTCTCATTCTATTGGCTGATTTGAATTGGAAGAATCATATCAACCAATAGGAATGCAAGGGACGCCATTTTGAAATGGCTACCTTGCATTCAACTTCAGTGTATGGCGGCGACCGTATGAAGAGGATGCTCCGCGCAGGATGGGATCAGCTTCCAGGATGGCTCTGTGCTGCAATGATGAAGATAGAAGATGCCCCCGGAATGGATGAAGACCTCGCCGCCTGGATGAAGACCTCGCCGCCTGGATGGAGATGGATGTCCGGTCTTCAGAAGCCATGAGTAGATCTTCTGGGGTTAGTGTTAGGTAATTAAAAAAAAAATTCAGGTGTTTTATTTTTTTTAGATTAGGGTTTGGGCTTTGAAAAAGGGCTGAATGCCCTTTTAAGGGCAATGCCCATACAAATGCCCCTTTGGGGCAATGGGTAGCTTAGTTTTTTTTTAGAGTTAGGTTTTTTTATTTTGGGGGGTTAGTTGGGGGGTGGGTTTTACTGTTGGGGGGACTTGTATTTTTTTTACAGGTAAAAGAGCTGATTTCTTTAGGGCATTGCCCTACAAAAGGCCCTTTTAAGGGCTATTGGTAGTTTATTGTAGGCTAGATGGTGTTTTTATTTTCGGGGGGCTTTTTATTTTTATAGGGCTATTAGATTAGGTATAATTGCTGTTAATTTTGATAATTTCATTAATTTTTTTGTAATCTTAGTGTTTTTTATTTTTCGTGATTTTAGTGTTAATTATTTTTTGTAAACTTAGATTTTTTTTTAATTTTTCATAGGATTTGGAGTTTTTTTAGTTGTAATTTAGTTTTTTTTTTTCGCAGTGTTAGGTTTTTTTAAGTTTGTAATTTAGATATTTTAATTGGTAGTTTTTTCTATTTTATTACAATAGTAGGGTTAGTTTAATTTATAGTTTAATGTTAAGTTTATTTTTATTTCACAGACATCGGCGATGTCGGGGGGCAGAAGATTAGGGGTGTTTAGACTTTTTTTTTCTGTAACACTTTAAAACTACTATATCCGGTGCAAAAAATAGCTGAATGTTGCCACCCACAGCCATATTTGGAATTTGAAAGACAAATGAATATCCGAATAATAATTTTACACATACCTAGGAAAGATGTCCAAAATGCCCTTTTGATGCTTAATCAACTTCCTTGAGGTGTTGAATTTGAAAAGTCAAAATAGGACTTTAAATGGTGTTGAAAAGTGACTCAAATGGATTGTGATCACCTAGACATTTTTTAGCTTAATAGTAAAAATAGGGTTTTCACATTTTTGTTTTTTTTTGTAAGTGGATGTGCGCCAATACCCTCTGTTTTGTGTAACTATTTATTCTATTTGGATTCGCTCCTAAAGATGTGTTTAAACTTTTTGTAAGGTGTGCTAAACCGATATATATATATATATATATATATATATATATATATACATATACATTTTATATGTTGCATATATTGGTGATGCTATTGCAGCAAATGTAGGGTTCAAACTGCATTTATATAAATGTTTAAATATTGACAAATTAATGGTATTTAGAAAACAATGTGTCATTGTGTCAATTTATAATTCTGAGTATTCAAAATTGGCAATGGGCAAGGGGTCCCTCTGTTATACTTTGCCTTTTGACCTAGTTACACCTTATTTTCTTTTCTCTTCTTTTTTTTGTTTGCCTGATCCGTGTTCTACCAGCCTCGTCCTTAATTTCTCCAAGTAATAAAACTTCACAAGTTGGAAGGGGGGGGGGGGCAATACATCTGTTTTGGAGTCTTAACTACTACATTTGGGAGCTGATGTTGGTTGGTACACAAAGGAAAAATAGATCTGCTAAGGGACTATCAATTTTGTCTGTGCTACAATGGAGGTACGTTATAGTTGGCACAGAAAGATGGCTTGATTTAGGAGCACAACTCTTGCATAATTATGAGTAAACCACTGACAAAAGAAATGTTGTAAGCCTTTTACACATGTAATTTGCTTTTAATTTATTATAGTTTTTTTTTTCTTTTTGTTGATTTGTTTGTAGACCTTTTCTGGATTGGAAGTAGGCCAGGTATGACAATGAACACAGTTCAAACCTGTGTGTTTTAAATATATTGAGGATATCATTTTCCATTAGTCATTGCACCACTTGTGAACATTTCACTGACTATGTTTTACAATACACCAGCGTGTCATAAAGGAAAGGTGCACGATTAAAAAACACATAATCTGAAACCTGTCACAGATTATATAATTAATTAAACTGGGATGTCCAAATTCAAATACTTGGGTATTAAAGCAGTTTCCCCCCCTCATTATCTTGTTCAGGCCTTTATAGTTTATACAGGGCCTAAGAGAGGTCTCCTTATCCAAATAAAAACTTTACTCTTGAATGAATTAACCATTTAGCTAGGTTTTCTTTGGTAGACTGCTCCATGATAAGTCTCCAGAAAAAAAGAGTGGGTATGTGCATCCTTTAGCAAGAGATGTGTGGGGGTAATTAACTCTTTATTCACTATCAGGGGGGGTATGTTTGCTTTTATTTTGATTGCACCTCTAGCAGATAGCAGTGATGTTGAAGGACCAAAAAGTTTGTGATCCTCAGGAGAAAGTTCACGTGCTAATGCCAGTTTGCAGACAATCTTTACAGCATTGTTGACTTCAAGAACCAATTAATAAACAATTATGTAAACTAAGCCTTTGAAAACCAATTTGAAGGCCAATTAAATTTAATTTTGCAGTCATTCAACAGATAGATGAATGGTTTGAGTCTGGTGTTTAATGAATCCATGGATTTTCCGTGTAAAGTGGTTGAAGACAGTTTGACTATAAAGGATTATGAATATAAATTGACCCAGGATTTACTAATATACAGAAAAAAAAACCAAAGGTGGTTGTCAAAAATATATTAAGAACGACAATTTTAGGATTTTTGTTACTTCTTATCTGCCATTCACATACAACACCCATACTAACAATTAAGCACTATTTATTATAATGTAGAAGAATGCTAAGACAACATGTAAGTGTTATGGTTCTGATTTTAGAAATGATTGTCTTATTTAACAATCCTTATTGCATCAATATATTTTTGTATTTAAATTATTTTGCTGGCTTTGATTGTAGGTTCATTTGGATTTTGTTGTTGGCATCTTCTCGCAAAACCTGCGTAGATAGCAACTTACAAAGCAGTTGTCATGACAACTAACAATTACCATCTGTTTATAAATGATGACAAAACTAACTCATATTTAAAATCAATCATGCTTCATTGTTTTTGTTACCATCAACTATCTTTCAAAAACTATAAACAATGTGGTCATTTCTATGTGGATCATCTGGTTACTGATCTACTTTTTATTTTGGTCCTCTTCAGCAAAATATGTTTTCACAACCAATTAGAACACTGATGTTGCAAAGTCAGTGTTTATAACATAGTGTTAAAGAGGCATAAAACACCCACCTTGTAAAAAACAAGTCTTCTTTGTATTGTTGCAATAAATTAATATAATTAATATGCAAGATACATTTTAAACCTTTCTGAAAAATTGCTTCTAGTGTAGACAAGGACACTTACTTTCATTTTGTTAGCAAAACATGCATTGGTTTGCAGTATCATGTCTAGTCATGTCTGCTGTTGCCATTTAGAGACTGATATTTGGCAGGGTTAGGCCTGTGAACTCTGCAGTGTGCACTTTCAATTATCACAACTGAAAAATTGACAATTTTGAGGGTTAAATTACAGGAAACAGGAGCAAAAAGTATTTTATAAAGTTGTTTTACAAAGAATAATTAAGCCTTTTATAGTGCAATCTCAAAGTATTTCATGACATTTTCGTGCTATTTCACTTTTGCTTGTTGTCCATTATTTATTTATCATATTATATTTACTTATTTGCTGATCATTAACGGAAAATTCCAGTGCAAAACTACAGGGTATTATTTCAAATTAAAGGATACATAGGTACCTCCCCCCCACCAGTGACAGATAGAAGAGGCAATATATAAAATATATGTATGTATATACAGTACATTTATATATATATACTAGTCCTAAAGCCCATTCACACGGGCCATTTTTTGCAGTACAGTGGTCCCACCCCTTGCGTTCTCTCCCTCCCACTCTCTTTTGCTTTCTCTCTCTCCCCCCTCTCTTTTGCGCTCTCTCTCCCCCTCTCTTTTGAGCTCTCTCTCTCCCCCCTCTCTTTTGCGCTCTCTCTTTCCCCCCCTCTCTTTTGCGCTCTCTCTCTCCCCCCTCTTTTGCGCTCTCTCTCTCCCCCCTCTTTTGTGCTCTCTCTCTCCCTCTCTCTCCCTCTCTATCTCCCCTCTCTCTTTCTCTCTCTCTCTCTCTCTCTCTCTCTCTCTCTCTCTCTCTCTCCCCCCTTTCTCTTTCTCTCTCTCCCCTCTCTCTCTCTCTCTCTCTCTCTCTCTCCATCTCCCCTCTCTCTCTCTCTATCTCCCCCCTCTCTCTCCCCCCCTCTCTCCCCCCCCCCCCCTCTCTCTCTCTATATATATATATATATATATATATATATATATATATATCTCCCCTCTCTCTCTCTCTATCTCCCTCCTCTCTCCCCCCTCTCTCTCCTCTCTCTCTCTCCCATCTGTCTCTCTCTCTCTCTCTCCCCTCTCTCTCCCCCCTCTCTCTCTCCCCCTCTTTCTCTCTCCTCTCTCTCCTCTCTCTCTCCTCTCTCCCCTCTCTCTCTCTCTCCCCCCCCTCTCTCTCTCTCTCTCTCCCCTCTCTCTCTCTCTCCCCCCCTCTCTCTCCTCTCTCTCTCCCCCTCTGCACTGCTCTCTCCTCCTCTCTCTATCTCCCCCCTCTGTCTCTCTCTCTCCTCTCTCTCTCCCCCCTCTCTCTCTCTCCCCTCTCTCTCTCTCTCTCACTCTCCATCTCCCCTCTCTCCATCTCCCCTCTCTCTCCCCTGTCTCTTTCTCCCCTCTTGATCTCTATCTCCCCCCTCTACCCTCTATTGAGCTGTTTGAGTTTCACAGCCCTGCCCCCGCCCCCTTCACAGGCCTTCACGCTAGGCCCGCCCCTTCACGGATCTCCCCGCTAGGCCACGCCCCCACACGCTCAGTCACGCCCACTTATCGAGACAGTCGGCAGATCAGGTAGGGAATCCAAGGCCAGGTGTGTTTGTCCTCCTGCTGTCTCTACTGCGCATGACAGCTTCGGACAAACACACTTTGCCTTTTATAGTATAGGATGTAGAATTTTAGGGCTTCATGTATTAAAAGGCGTATGGGCAGCTTGTCAAGTTGAGAAGCTGTCCGCATGCCTTCACTATGTATGGGCAATGGATCTGTTCATCAATTGGCCCGAATGCATCTTTACACACTCCATTGAGTGAGTAATGCCCACCCCTTCAATTCAGAGAAAGGACGGTCAATCACCGAAGAGTGTAAGAAGCAGTGTCTAATGATAATTGCTTCCTACATTGTGGAAAGCAGGCTCGCATGTGCGAACCTGCCCCACAAGGACTTCTGAGAAGCTTAAGATGCTTCATACATGGAGCATTTAAGGACATTATATAACTGTAAGAGTAAGGAGGAAAAAACCCTCACAGCAAACAGGTGTATTATTCCTTGTGCAATATTCCTTAAGAGAAAAAAACACCATGAGATATCAATATAAGTGTAATATATCTTGTGCAATATTCTTATTGCTTTAAAATTAATGCAATGTCCCTTTAAAGGGACATGAAACCCAAATTTTTTCTTTCATGATTCAGATACAGCATGCAATTTTTAACAACTTTACAATTTACTTCTATTATCACGTTTTCTTCTTCACCTTGGTATCTTTTGTTGAAAAACAGGGACGTACACTCAGCACCATACATGTGTCTGGAACCTAATATGGTAGAGATGTGCTTTCATTTAGTTACAAATACAAATTAAGAACGAAAATCATATATTAATTTTGTTTTAACACGAATGAAGGTACCAACGAAATTTAAAGAAAACAAAAAAAATACACACTAGCATGGCCCTCTACAGAGTCCCAGGTTATCATGATGGCATTCAGGGCCTCCTCTAAAGAAGAAGAACCTTTAGTGCAGGCCCTTGGGGCTGGCCGTGCTAAGCCTCATATCAGTGCGACCAGGGTTCTGTAAAGAAGAGGAGTGAGAACGCTCTCCAGTGGGTATGAGGTAAGTATAAACCTACAAGTTAACTTTTTCTCCTGTATTTTGAATAATTTGTTACAGGAGCTAAATATGAAACGTTGAATTGTGTAAACTGTTCCACACCCTTTGTGGTCTAACTAATTTCTTGCATCTCTTGTCGGATGCAGTATGTAGGTGTGACCACTAGGGATGCACGGACAAGAATAAAAGAACATATGGGTGATATTAGGAATAAAGTACTATGATCTGCTGTGGCTCAACATTTTGTTGATGTACATACTCGAGAGCAACATTTTCAACCAAAAAGGAGAGGAGAAAGGACTTCCCTTTTAGAAAATAGAGAAGCCTGTTGGATTCAAAAACTTCAAACTAGGTTACCTAAAGGTGTCAACTCAAAATATGACATCATCAACTTTTGTTAAATGTTCAGTAATAATGCGATCCTAGGATATCGAGATATAGAGATTAATATGTAAAGTGTATATATATATATATATATATATTTAGACTTGTGTATGGCTGAAAAATTCGGTTCGGATCGATTTGAATTCGGAAAAATTCATTCGGATTCGAGTAAATTCGGCTGGGTTCGGTTTGATTCGGAAATTTGGAATTTCGGAATGTGTTAGGTGGCATGTGCTGTGTATTAGACTAGTATTATGTACTGTATATTAGGTGTAACCCATAGCAGAGTGATATAGCCTAATATACTGTACAATACTAGTGTAATCCATGGCCATCCGAATGTAACAAATAAATCCGAACTAATTCGGATTTATTTGGTAGATTTGGTGCTACCGTAATTCGGAAATTCGAATCGATCCGAATCTCCGAATTTGACAAATTCATCCGAATTTCGATTAGTTCAGAATCGAAACGCACATGTCTAATAGATATATATATATATATATATATATATATATATATATATATATATATATATATATATATCCTACTGCATAATCTGATTGGGGTTTGAATTATACATGTGCTTAATACATTGTTTATGCCTATTCAGATTGAGTACAAAGAACTGTTAATAATATGAATATTCAATTGTTTATTTTAGTATTGTCGTTTTCTGACACATGTACACATAGAATTAAGTTTCTATGTAATAACTGTAAATAATGTGTAAATAGGTTTCTAGGAAACAACTGAAAAGTTTATTACTCTAACAATACATAGGGGCCAATTTATCAAGTGTCGGGCGGATATGACCTGCTGTCGGCATTTATCATTGCACAAGCATTATGTGTGAAATGATTGCGCAATGCCGACCCCTGCACATTTGCGGCCAATTGGGCGTGTCAATCATCCCAATTGTATCCGATCGGGATTATTGCTATCCACCACCTCAGAGGTGGTGGATGGGTTAAGGAGCAGCGATCTTATGACCACTGTGTCTTAACTTTTGTTTTATGTGGAAACTGCTGCATTCGCAGCATGATAAGTCAGCCCCATAGTGTGAAATGGCAAATAACAAATTGCATTAAATTCCACTGTGTAAAGATGAACTTGTATTGAATAATACTATGAGAATAATAAAATATGTTTAAAAAAAAATAACAATGTTATATGAACCGCTCCCTTTTTCTGCACTTCTTCACATGTTTTGCACATTTTGCATGTTTCCATGTATCATTTTGCATTTATTGTTTGTCCTATGAATATATATAGTAAACATGTGTAATTAAATTGAGAGAAACTAAGTGTATATGCTGAGAATTATATGTGAGAAGAATTATAGTCTTAAGGGCTTTCTTGATCAAATGTGTATTGTTACTTTAAGATCGAAATTGTGGCATTGAAATGGTTAATATGACTCTGTATATAAGAAGTGGTTGCAGTCTTTTGAAATTGTCTTTGAATACGGATAATGCCGAAGCGCGTTAGTCGATGAGGGCTGATGGTTGTTTTCACCTGTGCTATGCCTGATTATGCTTTGATTCCTTCAGATTTTTTTTCCTATAGCTTTTAAACATTTACATTCTTTAAACAAATGTAAATGTTTAACGAATATTCAGTGTTTGTTTTAAATTAAAGGGATAGTAAAGTCCAAATTAAACTTTCATGATTCGGATAGGGCATGTAATTTTAAACAATTTTCTAATTTACTTGTATCATCAAGTTTGCTTTATTCTCTTGGTATTCTTAGTTCAAAGCTAAACCTAGGTAGTTTCATATGCTAATTTGCCATTTATGACATTGCTGTTTATTTTAGTATTGTCGTTTTCTGACACATGTACACATAGAATTAAGTTTCTATGTAATAACTGTAAATAATGTGTAAATAGTTTTCTAGGAAATAACTGAAAAGTTTATTACTCTAACAATACATAGGGGCCAATTTATCAAGTGTCGGGTGGATATGACCTGCTGTCGGCATTTAATCTTTACTCACTGTTGATCGTGCTAGCCATGGAGACACTTCTTCAACTATATATTCTTCATCTGATGCAAATCAGGGGGACAAGGCAGATTTGAGAACCTGATGCCATAGAAAATGTTGTTAGAAGAAGGAGAATGCGGGTACAGCATGTATTCCTTCCTCGGGTTCCTTTAGATGGCCTTTCCGATAGAGAGGTTATTCAAAGGTTCCATCTGGATCGACATTCAATATTGACTTTATATGCTCAAATTGCACAGTTCCTAGAGCCAGCGACGGCACTTTCAATGGCCATTCCCAGACTCCTCAAGTTTCTGGCTGCCTTGCACTTTTTTGCCACTGGATCGTTTCAGGCAGTTTCCAGCGTCATCATTGGTTTCAGTCAATCTGCCTTTTCGCGACATATAACAATAGTTATCAATGCACTCATGCATATATTCTCAGAATATGTTTGTCTACCATCTACCACAGAAGAGTGGCAATCGATAAAGTCTCAATTCTATTGTGTGGCAGGGATGCCAAATGTAATTTGGGCCATAGACTGTACACATATTGCAGTTAGACTGCCACATTTACAAGAGGAGATTTATCGGAACAGAAAGTCTTGCCATTCTCTGAATGTAAAGATGGTGTGTGACCCAAAAATGAGAATTATAAGCATAAGATCCAATTACCCTGACTCCTGTAAGGATGCTTACATCCTAAGGCAGACCGGACTGTATCAAAAGTTCAAGAATGGAGAGACACCAGAGGGATGGTTATTAGGTATGCTTAACTGGCGCCAAATTTTACTTTTTTTGTTAAATATTCTTGCGTATTTTTTAATTTTGTCCATTTAACCTATTGCAAATATATATATATATATATATATATATATATATATATATATATATGTAATATTTATCTAAAAATGTATTAATTTTGTATTAATCCATTTAATTAGAATTATTTGTTGACCAATAATAAATTGTAATTAGTAATTGATACTAATTTGATGCTATAAGTTAATCCAAAAATTCATTATTGGATATTTAAATCAATATTTCCAATGATTGATATTGTTTATTATTATTGAAAACATATTTCATTATAAACTTTAATTTTATTTATTTTTTTACAGGGGATGCTGGTTACCCTTGTTATGAATGGCTTCTGACACCCTATAATAACCAGTCTATTTACTGAGCCTAATAAAGAACAGGAATACTGACTTATAAGTAAAAAAATATAATATGAAATAGTGTGTGACATAAAATAAATGTGTGGATTGAGCAAATAGATGTAATATATATATATATATATATATATATATATATATATATATATATATATATAATATCAACTAATGAAACGTGTTAGAGCACAGGTAGTAGCATAAACTGATTATTAAAATTTATTAAACATTCATAGCAATAAATATCTGTAAAAAGTTCATTTATCAAAAGTTTATATAGTGAAAATGAATAGAAAGCGCTTATGTTATGAAATGGATACAATTACATAAATGAAATATGCAAAAGCAACACAAATGAAAGTAATCACACTTGATACATGTCACTGCAAGTGTAGCATAAAAGTAGCAACAAGCGAGGAGAACAGATTGGCCAATCTAAAAATCCAAAGAAAGGAAAAACAAATGGTTTGTATCTGTGGGCATTAAAAAGTCTCTACTCCTCCAAGGAAAAAGCGATCCAGTCCTGTGGATAAGGAGATGAGCTGAAGGGTCCGGCGTGTTCTCAGAAACAACAAAAATAAACAAAAATAGAAAAACCTGTAAAAAAAAAAGAGAGAAGAAAAAAACTACACAAACTATCGAGCAGAGAGCGGGCTCTTAAGAATAGCGCTTACTGTTTTAATGTCTCGGGCTGGTATGTCATTCAGGGAGCAAAGTCTACGCGTTTCAGCCTACACCGAGGCCTTTGCATCGCGTAGACTTTGCTCCCTGAATGACATACAAGCCCGAGACATTAAAACGGTAAGCGCTATTCTTAACAGCCATTTGTTTTTCCTTTCTTTGGATTTTTAGATTGGCCAATCTGTTCTCCTCGCTTGTTGCTTGTTGCTACTTTTATGCTACACTTGCAGTGACATGTATCAAGTGTGATTACTTTCATTTGTGTTTCTTTTGCATATTTCATTTATGTAATTGTATCCATTTCATAACATAAGCGTTTTCTATTAATTTGCATTATATAAACTTTTAATAAATGAACTTTTTACAGATATTTATCGCTATGAATTTTTAATAAATTTTAATAATCAGTTTATGCTACTACCTGCGCTCTAACACGTTTCATTAGTTGATATTATATTTGCTCAAACCACACATTTATTTTATGTCACTCACTATTTCATATTATATAAGTCAGCATTCCTGTTCTTTATTAGGCTCAGTAAATAGACTGGCATTTGCGTTAATACACTTCTTTTTACACATTTGAACTGCACATATTACACAACACTATTTTTTACTCACATTTACTTATTTGTTTAATATTTCTGTTACTTGTAGACAATTCACATAATTGCTATTAGATATATCATTTGTCTCTACTCTATTCAAAGACACTTTCATACTATTCAAAGACACTTTCATACTATTCACACAATTTATTTTCCCACTTTATTTTATATTCTACCTTTTTATAAATACATTGATTATTTGCTCACATGTAGATACATTTATATTTACCACATAATATCTGGGTTAGTAGTAGTAGTCTTTTCCTATACTGACTTATCCTGTCTTATTAAGTAAACTCAGCTATTTTTAGATTATAATTATAGCGGTATACTTAAGCCCCAAATTCTTAGGGTGCTCCTTTCTAACCATACTATTCTATTTATATTTATCGGTACAATTCTGTTAGGCAATTGTCCAAACCCTTGAAAGTGAGCCTGTATACCATTTTATTTTTCTAGCTGGCACTGTTCCTCTATACATACGTCTTTACCCTATAATAACCCACAACTCAGGAAACATATCCGGTTCAATGAGGCACACAAGACCACAAGGAGTGTCATTGAAAGGACATATGAATTATTGAAAAATGTGGTTCCGATGTCTGGACAGATCTGGTGGTGCATTGCAGTATTCTACAGAGAAAGTTGATAGAATAATATTAGTTTGTTGTGTTTTGCATAATATTGCCACCAAAATGCCCCATTGTGGATGATAGTCCCATGCCCTTAGAAGATTTTTCAGAGGAAATTTCTAGGTAGAACTCAAATAGACGTAGCATGGCCACAAGGGGCATGGCTTTTAACCAATATTTTAATAATTTATTTTTATTAAAACATATTGTTTCATGGTCTCTAAATATTGCTTATATCTGCAAATTATGTAATTAGTTAAATGTCTTTGGGCTCCATGTACGAAGCAGTGAAAGCTGCTCCGGAGCCTTTGCGGGGCAGGTTCGCATATGCGAGCCTGCTTCCCGCAATGTAAGAAGCAGCAGTCATTAGACCGCTGCTTCCTACACCCTACGCCACCTCTTAGGTGACGAAGCTAAATCACAGAGAGCATGCTCGCTGTCGGTGATTGACAGCCCCTTCAGTCGCGTGATTGGTCGTGCGATTGAAGGGGCGGGCATTACACACTCCGATGAGTGTGTAATGATACATACAGGCAAGCGGATCAACAGATCCACTGCCCGTGTGTAGCGGAGGCGGGCGGACAGCTTCGCGAGTTAAGAAGCTGTCTGCCCGCCGTTTAGTACATGGCGCCCTTTATGTTATATTTTTGTCCAATTAAAAAAAAAATCTAAATATCATCTTTTATTGTATTCAATTTTGTAAACATCATAGTTAATAGTATTGGCATTGATCACCTATAACTAAAATTAAAATAAAAAAGATGTTCATTTTGTTACAATAAATTATATTCAGATTTTCTTTAAAGACAAAAAAACCACACAAATAAACCTATATAGAACCATTTTATCATAACAATTAGCATATTGCAACATAATGAAAAAAGGTACAATGTAGAAAATAGTTCACATTTGTCCATGTACAGATTATTCAAAATATTCTTTATTTATTGACCTATTTTGTAACATAATAAGGGAATGAAAAACGAATGAATAACAAATATATCAATAACTGTATTAGTAGTGTTAGGTGTGGTCTACATCTTTGGCTCTACAGATGTTTTCAAAATCAACTTCCCATGATGCTTAAGCATCTTAAAGATGGCAAAGCATCATGGGAAATGTAGTTTTTAAACAAATTGAGATCCAAGATTATTAACCCATTTATGTTAAAAAATAGTGAATAAATACTAGTATGTAAACAATAAATGTAATATAAAATTATTGTTAGTAATGGTTAGCTGACTTTTAAATGTTTATTTTCAATTGTCGCCATATAATCTAGTCACGCGTCAATGTGATTGACAAGTATAGTTGTGACGTCCAATACAAAGATGTCCCTGCAGGAGAAATTTTCATCCTAGTATATGCTATGGAATGCTATTTTCCTCCTTGTATGGGAGCAGTTAGATTGGTAAAGTAGGACAGTCTGGATCATATTATATATGAAGTTTTAAGAAGGATGTACAGAGTATCAAAGATAAAAAGGACCAGACGTCAACGCCTACGCAAGTACAGCAATTTGAGGTGTAGGGAGCCTAAATATTATAATTCGATTAAAAGTCTAATAAGAACTTGTAAGTATAACTACTAATTGTTATTTATAGTCATATCAATAACTGTGCCATGTATTAGTTTTTTTCCAATATTGAAACATTGATGAGTACAGTCTAAAAAATTGAGATAAAATAAAATCAATATTAAAACTTGCAAATATTTTGTAACAATCACCTAGATAACAAGTTTTGCATTCATCTTTTAACGCTTAAAAAATGGCAGCTATTACAAGTCTTGTCGGTATAGCTTATAAGCCTGTAACGCAACGTCAGTCCCGCGCACGTAAAATTTATGTTTTCTCATGGGATTCCCATAGCAAAGCCATTATGAGTTTTGTGGTGAGGCTAAAAATCTTGCGTTACACCCTATAACGAAAAGATCCGTACTGCCATCTGAGAGCAGTAGTTAAAAAAAACTGTTATATAAAACTCATAACTAAAGTGTTATAATGTGCACTAACACCCATAAACTACCTATTAACCCCTAAACCGAGGCCCTCTCGCCTAGATTTAGAGTTTTGTCGGTAAAGACCCGCGTAGCTAACGCTGCTTTTTTTTCCCAGCGCACCCTTAAGATAACGCTGGTATTTAGAATTGTCTGAGTGGCTGCGTTAGGCTCAGAAAAGGGAGCTTTGAGCATAATTTAGCTCCACTTCAACCCTCAATACCAGCGTTGCTTACGGTAGCGGTAAGCTGGAAAAACGTGCTCGTGCATGATATCCCCATAGCAAACAATGGGGCTGATCTGGGTTTAACAAAAACCTAACACCTGCAAAAAAGCAGCGTTCAGCTCCTAGTGCAGCCCCATTGTTTCCTATGGGGAAACACTCTCTAAGTCTACACCTAACACCCTAACATGAACCCCGAGTCTAAACACCCCTAACTTTACACTTATTAACCCGTAATCTGCCGCCCCCGCTGACACCTGCATTATACTATTAACCCCTAATCTTCTGCTCCGGACACCGCCGCCACCTACATTATCCCTATGAACCCCTAATCTGCTGCCCCTAACATCGCCAACACCTATATTATATTTATTACCCCCTAATCTGCCCCCCCAACGTTGCCGCTACCTTACCTACACTTATTAACCCCTAATCTGCCGACCGGACCTTGCCGCCACTATAATAAATGTATTAACCCCATAACCGCTGCACTCCCGCATCGCAAACACTATAATACATTTTATTAACCCCTAATCTGCCCTCCCTAACATCGCCGCCACCTACCTACAATTATTAACCCCTAATCTCCCATCTGCAACGTCGCCGCTACTATAATAAAATTATTAACCCCTAAATCTAACTCTAACCCTAACCCTAACATAATAATAATAATAATCCTATAATTAAATAAATTATTCCTATTTAAAACTAAATACTTACCTATCAAATAAACCCTAATATAGCTACAATATAACTTATAGTTACATTGTAGCTATTTTAGGATTTATATTTATTTTACAGGCAACTTTGTATTTATTTTAACTAGGTACAATAGCTATTAAATAGTTATTAACTATTTAATAGCTACCTAGTTAAAATAAGTACAAAATTACCTGTAAAATAAATCCAAACCTAAGTTACAAATACACCTAACACTATCATTAAATTAATTCAATAAATAAACTACAATTAGCTAAACTAAAATACAATTAAATAAACTAATCTATAATACAAAAAAAAAAATTACAAAAAATAAAAAAATATTACAAGAAGTTTAAACTAATTACACCTAATCTAAGCCCCCTAATAAAATAAAAAAGCCCCCCAAAATAAAAAAATGCCCTACCCTATTCTAAATTACAAAAGTAATCCACTCTTTTACCAGCCCTTAAAAGGGCTTTTTGCGGGGCATTGCCCCAAAGTAATCAGCTCTTTTACCTGAAAATAAAAATACAATACCCCCCTGACATTACAACCCACCACCCACTAACCCACCCAAGCCCCCCATTAAAAAAAACCTATCGCTAACCCCCTGAAGATCATCTTACCATAAGTCGTCTTCACCCAGCCGAGCCGAATCCTTCATCCAAGGTGTGCAGAGGAGGTCCTTCATCCGGTAGAAGTCTTCATCCAGGGGGCGTCTTCAATCTTCATCCATCCAGAGCGGAGCTGAGCCATCTTCAAAGGAGCCGAAGCGGAGCCATCCTCTTCAACCAATGACTTCCCGATGAATAAAGGTTCCTTTAAGGGACGTCATCCAGGATGGCGCCCCTTTAATTCGGATTGGCTGATAGGATTCTATCAGCCAATCGGAATTAAGGTAGGAAAAATCTGATTGGCTGATGCAATCAGCCAATCAGATTGAAGTTCAATCCGATTGGCTGATCCAATCAGCCAATCGTATTGAGCTTGCATTCTATTGGCTGATTTTAGGATTTATTTTGTAATTATTTTAACTAGGTAGCTATTAAATAGTTATTAACTATTTAATAGCTATTGTACCTAGTTAAAATAAATACAAAGTTGCCTGTAAAATAAATATAAATCCTAAAATAGCTACAATGTAACTATTAGTTATATTGTAGCTATATTAGGGTTTATTTGATAGGTAAGTATTTAGTTTAAAATAGGAATAATTTATTTAATTATAGGAATATTATTTAGTTTAATTAAAATTATATTTAACTTAGGGGGGTGTTACGGTTAGGTTTAGGGGTTAATAATTTTATTATAGTAGCCGCGACATTGCGGACAAGAGATTAGGGGTTAATAATTGTAGGTAGGTGGCGGCGATGTTAGGGAGGGCAGATTAGGGGTTAATACAATTTATTATAGTGTTTGCGAGGCGGGAGTGAGGCGGTTTAGGGGTTAATAAATTTATTATAGTGGCGGCGATGTCCAATCGGGAGATTAGGGGTTAATAAGTGTAAGTAGGTGGCGGCAACATTGGGGGGGCAGATTAGGGGGTAATAAATATAATATAGGTGTCGGCAATGTTAGGGGCAGCAGATTAGGGGTTCATAGCTATAATGTAGGTGGCGGCGGTGTCCGGTCGGCAGATTAGAGGTTAAAATTTTTTATTAGAGGGTTGGCGATGTGGGGGGGGCCTCGGTTTTGGGGTACATAGGTAGTTTATGGGTGTTAGTGTACTTTATAGCACAGTAGTTAGGAGCTTTATATTCCGGCGTTAGCCTATAAAGCTCTTAACTACTGACTTTTTTGGCGGTAGGAGTCTTGTCGGTAGAGGGTCTACCGCTCAGTTCTTCCAAGACTCCAAATACCAGCATTAGGCAAATGCCATAGAAAAGATAGGATATGCAATTGGCGTAAGGGGATCTGTGGTAGCCTGGAGTCGTGGAAAGGAAGTGAGCAGTAGACCCTTTCCTGGCTGACTTTAAATACCAGCGGGCGGTAAAAAGCAGCGTTAGGACCCCTTAACGCTGCTTTTGACGGCTAACGCCAAACTCTAAATCTAACTGTATACTAGTTATTAACCCCTAATCTGCCGCTCCCGACATCGCCGCCACTAATAAAATGTATTAACCCCTATTCCGCCGCTCCCCAAAATTGTCGCCACTATAATAAAGTTATTAACCCCTAAACCGCCACCCTCCCACATCGCAAACATTATTTAAATATTATTAACCACTAATCTGCCGTCCGCCCACATCACCCCCACTATACTAAAATTATTAATTCAAAACCTGCCTGGGTTAGGTATCAGAAGGCCAAACAGGAGCGGGATCTTTTCTTTAAGGGAAAAACCTTGCGGGAAGACATCCGAATAAATGCAAATTATAGGGGAAAATTTGGCAGATCAGCTAAGTTGCTGGCTAGTTTAAATAAGGCTAGGAAAAAAGGCAATACAATCGAAGCCATTAGGGATGGCCAGGCAAGATACACGGGTCCATCAGAGATTAAAGAAGTTTTTTATAAGTATTAACAGAATATTTATGCGGCAAACGAGATTAACCTTGAAAATAAAAATTCCTTTTGGAATAGTGTTACAACTCCTAAAATTTCCTCATCTTTCCTGGAAGCCCTGAATAGCCCTATTACTGACAAGGAAGTAGCAGAGGCAATTGATTCCACCAAAACTAACAAAGCCCCTGGCCCTGACCAACTTTCGGCAGAATTCTATAAGATTATGCGAAAGGATCTCCTCCCCATTTTGATTAAACTGTTTAACGATTATTTTATGCTAGGGAAACCCATGTCTGGCTATTTCTCGGCATCAGCTGTTACATTAATTCTTAAGAAAGATAAAGATCCTCTTGAACCAGCCTCGTATAGACCTATATCGCTCTTGAATGTAGATTATAAATTACTTACTTCGATAATGGCCAAAAGACTTAAACTAGAAATTGGGCAAATACATGAGGATCAAACTGGCTTTATGCCAGGAAGATCCTCTATCAGAAATATCAGGCATGTTACCACCATTTTAGAACACCTCTGGCTCAATAGACAACATGATAAACATAGCAAAAATCAGGATTATGCATTACTAACAGCCGACACAGAGAAAGCTTTCGATTCAGTAACCTGGGATCATTTATATACTACGTTTGGAAAATTTGGTTTTAGTGGGAATTTTTTCTCACTGGTTAAGTCTATCTACAATTCTCCCACTTCCTATATATTAGTTAATGGTATTCCAACCTCTAGATTCCGGATATATAAAGCGACGAGACAGGGATGTCCTCTATCGCCCCTCCTATTCAACATGGCTATAGAGCCCCTGGCAATTCTATTAAGAGACTCTATCCAAGGCATAGAAATTGGAGACCAGCGAATTGCATTATCGCTATACGCGGATGATTTATTGCTTTTTCTACAAAATACTAAAGTAAGTATTCCTCTTGTATTGAATATTGTAAAACAATTCAGTTCTTTCTCGGGATATAAACTGAATTTGAGCAAATCCTAAATTATGTGGATTCATCAACAGAAAGATAGCTTTCAAGAGCACCCTTTCCAGGCCACAGATAATATAAAGTATCTAGGAATTAATTTACATAGGGACTCCAGGTTCTGGTATAAGGATAATTTGTCCATCTTTTTTTTGAAGGCTCACGAGAAGATGAGTAGATGGACCTTGTTCCCTATCTCTCTCTCAGCCAGAATTATGTTAATTAAGTCTGTTCTCTTACCACAACTAATATATTTTCTCCAAAGTCTTCTTCTTTTTGTTTCCAATAAAGATTTAAAGCTGTTTAATAAACACTGTCTGTCTTTTGTCTGGAGTAGGAAAAGGCACTATTTATCTCGAACAAAACTGCATCAGCTATCAGAATTTGGAGGATTCGCTCTCCCTGATATAAAGTGGTATAACATCGCTATACTTGCACGCTTTGCTGTTGATTGGGTCACAGATACTAATTATTTCACAAATCAATGAATTGAAAAACATTTGGTCACTCCTCTTTCACTCAAAGCTATCATCCATTGCCCAGCTGTTCAGCTACCACCACACATTAAAAAAGTGCTGGCAATCCGCAATGTGGTCCTAGCATGGCAAAAACTATGCATTGCCTTAGATATAGACTATCACATATCCTCATATTTACCTATTAGAGGTAATAATTTGTTCCCACCAGGGTTGACTTCTGAAGTTTTTAGAAAATGGGAAGCGAAAGATTTGATCTTTGTCTCGCAACTACTTGATAATGAGTGTAAAGTTAGAACGTTCAAAGCTATCTCTCATGAATATAACTTACCAAATCATAATTTTTTCGCCTATCTACAAGCTAGGCATTTTATTAATGGACTCTCAAACATTAGACAAGACTACGCTAAATTTGGTGAGCTTAAAGATTATATTATCTTACATAAAAATAGCATTCACACTATTTCATTGATCTATAATATTCTAATGTCCAAACAGGGACAATTGGTGCTGGAGGCTTTAGTTGACTCTTGGCGTCCCCATTTTCAAGAGATAACACTGGAAAAGATCAAAACCAGTATTAGACGGGTAAGAGAGGCCAAAATTCCTACTTCTTGGAAAGAATCTCATATCAAGATAATTAACAACTCATATATTATGCCGAAAATATTGGCTAAATGGTCGCATAATATTGTCGGTGACTGCGACAAATGTAAGAAATTAAATGCTGATCTTTTACACTGTATCTGGTTTTGCCCTAAAATTCGACAATTCTGGTCTAAAGTTTCATATTGGTTAACTAAGATCTTACAAAAGAATATTACATTAGATATATATAAAAAAAAATTCTTAACTGATGAGACCATTATAAAATCTTATAAAATAGTAGATACATTAATCTTACTAGACCGTAATTTAATTCTTCGTTCTTGGAAGAAGACGACTGCCCCTCCATTTACAGTGTTCAAGCAGGCAGTTTTATCACAAATCATCTTTGAACAAGTAAATACGAATGCACTACTCGATAGTCAGATCCAAGCATTTTTTGATAAATGGCTCACCTTATTTTTAGAACAACCTAGTAATTTACAGTTTTCTTTAACAAAATGCTTCCATAAATCAGATTTTTTTGGAACTCTAGTCCTGAATAATATTTCCCCCCTTGCCTGGTATCAATAATATAACTTGAAGCGAGTGGGAGCAGTCAGGATCCTCCTCCCCCTCCTTTTTTTTTTTGGTTTTGGTTTTGGTTTTGTTTTGTTTTGTTTTTGTTTTGTTTCTGTTTTGTCTTGTTTTTTATAGTTTTTTTCTTGATTTTCTTTATTATTCTTAGGTAAAATAGGAATTGTAGCACAATTGTACATTATTAAATGCTTAAGATCATAGAATCATATGATAAGCTAACTATGTTGTTTAAATGATGTCTAGTCTATCTATATGGAATTAATGGAAGGTTTTCTTTCTTTTCTGTTTATATTTTGTTACGATTGACTGACAACTTTCTGTTGTGTATACGGAATTCTGCTGATATAGTTTTATTTCTTGTAATGTACTTTGTGCTTGGAAATAAAAAAAGATTTAAAAAAAAAATATATATATATATATATATATATATATTAAGCCCTACACCACCGCTACTATAAGAAACCTTTTAACCCCTAAATTGCAAGCCCCCACAACAAAATATACTAAATTAAATTATTAACCCCTAAACCAAAAGCCCCCCACATCGCAATAAACTAATTGAAACTAGTGACCCCTAAACTTATTGCACCCCTAACTTTATATTAAAATTACAATTTCCCTATCTCAAATTAAAAAAAAAAAAATAATTTAACTAATATAACTGTTAAACTCAAATTGAACTAACTACCAATTAAATACACTATATTACACATTAAAAAAATCCTAACACTACTATAACAATTACAAACTATCTAATTACAAAAAAATAAAAAATGCTAAATTACGAAAAATAACAAATGAAATGATCAAAAATAAAAAAGAATTACACCTAATCTAATAGCCCTATAAAAATAAAAAAGCCCACCCAAAATAAAAAAACCTAGCCTACAATAAACTACTAATAGCCCTTAAAAGGACCTTTTGTAGGGCATTGCCCTAAGTTAAACAGCTCTTTTACTTGTAAAAAAAATACAAAAACCTCCCCAACAGTAAAACCAACCACCCAATCAACCCCCCAAAATAAAAATAAAAAAACTAACTCTAATAAAAACCTAAGCTACCCATTGCCCTGAAAAGGGCATTTGTATGGGCATTGCCCTTAAAAGGGCATATAGCTCTTTTGCATTGCCCTGAAAAGGGTGTTTAGCTCTTTTATGAAAAGCCCAAACCCTAAACTAAAAAAAACACCAACCAAAAAAGTTTAAAAAATGCTAACGCTAACCCCCAAAGATTCGCTCCATCTTCATCCATCGTGGGACCAGAATCTTCTTCATCCCTGCAGAGGCGGAGTGGTCGATGCGCAGAGGCGGAGGTCCATCGATCCGATGTGGAGGTCCTCTTCATGCGATCATCCGCCGCACACTGAGGATTGAAATGCAAGATACCCCTTTTATACTGGGGGTACCATTTAATTCCTATTGGCTGAGAAATTTGAATCAGCCAATAGGAATTAGGGCTGCTAAAATCCTATTGGCTGTTCAAATCAGCCAATAGGATTTAAGCAACTATCATTCTATTGGCTGATTCGAATCAGCCAATAGAATGAGAGCTGTGCTATACAGGGTTAAATAACACAACTTTTCTTGCGTTCGTTAAATTCCCTATACTGCGCATAACTTGTAATCTACCTGAATGTTAGTAAGCATGCACAAAATAATAAAAAGTTAAAGGGTTAGCAAACATTCAACTTCTATTAACGGATTAGTAAATAACATGTACTAGTCTATACAATATTTAAAAAAAAATACAAATAGAACGAACAGAGTCTAAGTCGATAAAGATTCCACGATATTTAAGAGAAATCAGGATTGAAACTCCAAATAGTGGGTTATCTTCACCACCCCTTTCTTTGACACTGATGGACAGACCAATATCTCCAAAAAGCAGAGGAGGAGTGAAAACTTTGACTGTCAACACTCAAAAAGGAAAATTACTAGTACAAGAAATGTCTAACAAGGATTACATTTTGAAAATAAATGTTGTAATAAATAAATGTCTGAATCGAAATAATTAAAAAAATTTTTACAAAATTGTCAGTGTTCTATTTAATAATATAATGCACATGTAAATATTCCGGAATGTTCATATGAGGAGAATCCTTTGGTTACAAAGGAAAAACATTATGACCCAAGTGCAACTGATGACTATTCTATGTATGGAAGAGAGGAAAATAGAAATATAGAAAATGTATACAAAATCAATATATATTAATTATTTTGATCATGGTTTTTAAGAGATACCAAAGTAAGAAAATAATTTACAATTGATTTTCAGACTTTAGAAATGGTTTAAAATATCAATTATGTGACAGAAGTGTACAAGTTGAAATACAGTTGGATGACATAGAATCTACTAAAATAAATATGATGGAAAAAAATATGGTTCATCCAATCAAAGATATGATAGACAAAGGTATATTTTTTCTTTCCCATTGTCAAAAATCTAAATAATTTCAAAAGCAATTATTGATACATTTTTAATTTAAGATTTAATTTTTGTATAGCCTCTGGTTCAAATGATCTTTACATATTAGAGGATAAAATTGTGCAGACTGAAATTAATATGGATATCATACATGAAACAGAAGAAGGTATATAGAGATATATCTATATATCTATATATATATATATATATCTACATATATATATATATATATATATATATATATATATATATATATATATATATATTATAGTTCCTTTATGTAATTTAATTATTATTTAAATGTAATTTCAATTTTTTTTTCAAAATTATTTCTAGGTCTGAAATATTTAGAGGAAAAACAAGATGAGAGCACACAAACTTTTCTTGAGGATAATTTCAAAATTAAAATGGCAAGAATGAGGGCCACAATGGTAATGTTGATGGAACAAGTTGATTTCTCCAACATAGGTGTGTCCGGTCCACGGCGTCATCCTTACTTGTGGGATATTCTCTTCCCCAACAGGAAATGGCAAAGAGCCCAGCAAAGCTGGTCACATGATCCCTCCTAGGCTCCGCCTACCCCAGTCATTCTCTTTGCCGTTGCACAGGCAACATCTCCACGGAGATGGCTAAGAGTTTTTTGGTGTTTAAATGTAGTTTTTATTCTTCAATCAAGTGTTTGTTATTTTAAAATAGTGCTGGTATGTACTATTTACTCTGAAACAGAAAAGAGAAGAAGATTTCTGTTTGTAAGAGGAAGATGATTTTAGCAAACGTTACTAAAATCGATTGCTGTTTCCACACAGGACTGTTGAGATGAAGTAACTTCAGTTGGGGGAAGCAGTTGGCAGACTTTTCTGCCTGAGGTATGACTGGCCACATTTCTAACAAGACTTTGTAATGCTGGAAGGCTGTCATTTTCCCTATGGGGACCGGTAAGCCATTTTCTTAGATTAAGTAAAAGAATAAAGGGCTTTATAAGGGCTTAAAAAACTGGTAGACATTTTTCTGGGCTAAAACGATTACTGTGCTAAGCATATTTGGCAGATTATAACTCTTTATAGTTATTATAATCTTGGGGATTGTTGTTAAAAAACGGCAGGCACTGTATGGACACCTTTTTTCAGATGGGGGCCTTCTCTAGTCATAGGCAGAGCCTCATTTTCGCGCCACTAATGCGCAGTTGTTTTTGGAAAGCAAGGCATGCAGATGCATGTGTGAGGAGCTAAGAACCACTGAAAAAGCTTATAGAAGGCGTCATTTGGTATCGTATTCCCCTCTGGGCTTGGTTGGGTCTCAGCAAAGCAGATACCTGGGACTGTATAGGGGTTAAATGTAAAAACGGCTCCGGTTCCGTTATTTTAAGGGTTAAAGCTTTCACATTTGGTGTGCAATACTTTTAAGGCTTTAAGACACTGTGGTGAAATTTTGGTGAATTTTGAACAATTGCTTCATGCTTTTTCGCATATTCAGTAATAAAGTGTGTTCTGTTTAAAATTTAAAGTGACAGTAACGGTTTTATTTTAAAACGTTTTTTGTGCTTTGTTGACAAGTTTAAGCCTGTTTAACATGTCTGAACCATCAGATAAGCGATGTTCTATATGTATGAAAGCCAATGTGTCTCCCCATTTAAATATATGTGATAATTGTGACATAGTGTCCAAACAAAGTAGGGACAATGATGCCACAGATAATAATATTGCCCAAGATGATTCTTCAGATGAGGGGAGTAAGCATGGTACTGCATCATCCCCTTCTGTGTCTACACCAGTTTTGCCCACACAAGAGGCCCCTAGTACATCTAGTGCGCCAATACTTATTACCATGCAACAATTAACGGCTGTTATGGATAATTCTATTGCAAATATTTTATCTAAAATGCCTACTTATCAGAGAAAGCGCGATTGCTCTGTTTTAAACACTGAAGAGCAAGGGGACGCTGATGATAACGTTTCTGACATACCCTCACACCAATCTGAAGGGGCCAGGAGGGAGGTTTTGTCTGAGGGAGAAATTTCAGATTCAGGAAAAATTTCTCAACAAGCTGAACCTGATGTTGTAACATTTAAATTTAAATTAGAACATCTCCGTGCACTGCTTAAGGAGGTATTATCTACTCTGGATGATTGTGACAATTTGGTCATCCAGAGAAATTATGTAAGATGGACAAGTTCCTAGAGGTTCCGGTGCCCCCCGATGCTTTTCCTATGCCCAAGCGGGTGGCGGACATAGTAAATAAGGAATGGGAAAGGCCCGGCATACCTTTTGTTCCTCCCCCTATATTTAAGAAATTATTTCCTATAGTCGACCCCAGAAAGGACTTATGGCAGACAGTCCCTAAGGTCGAGGGGGCGGTCTCTACTCTAAACAAACGCACTACTATTCCCATAGAAGATAGTTGTGCTTTCAAAGATCCTATGGATAAGAAATTAGAGGGTTTGCTTAAAAAGATGTTTGTTCAGCAAGGTTACCTTCTACAACCAATTTCATGCATTGTTCCTGTCACTACGGCAGCGTGCTTCTGGTTCGAAGAACTAGAAAAGTCGCTCAATAAAGACTCTTCGTATGAGGAGGTTATGGACAGAGTTCAAGCACTTAAATTGGCTAACTCTTTTATTCTAGATGCCGCTTTGCAATTAGCTAGATTAGCGGCGAAAAATTCAGGGTTTGCTATCGTGGCGCGCAGAGCGCTTTGGCTAAAGTCTTGGTCAGCGGATGTGTCTTCCAAGACAAAATTGCTTAACATCCCTTTCAAGGGTAAAACACTGTTTGGTCCTGATTTGAAAGAGATTATTTCAGACATCACCGGGGGAAAGGGCCACGCCCTTCCTCAGGATAGGTCTTTTAAGGCTAGAAATAAGCCTAATTTTCGTCCCTTTCGCAGAAACGGACCAGCCTCTACTTCTACATCCTCTAAGCAAGAGGGTAATACTTCTCAACCCAAACCAGCCTGGAGACCGATGCAAGGCTGGAACAAGGGTAAGCAGGCCAAGAAGCCTGCCACTGCTACCAAAACAGCATGAAGGGATGGCCCCCGATCCGGAACCGGATCTGGTGGGGGGCAGACTTTCTCTCTTTGCTCAGGCCTGGGCAAGAGATGTTCAGGATCCTTGGGCACTAGAAATAGTTTCTCAAGGTTATCTCCTGGAATTCAAGGAACTACCCCCAAGGGGAAGGTTCCACAGGTCTCAATTATCTTCAAACCAAATAAAAAGACAGGCATTCTTACATTGTGTAGAAGACCTGTTAAAGATGGGAGTAATTCATCCAGTTCCAATAGGAGAACAAGGGATGGGGTTTTACTCCAACCTGTTCATAGTTCCCAAAAAAGAGGGAACATTCAGACCATTTTTAGATCTCAAGATCCTAAACAAATTTCTCAGGGTTCCATCGTTCAAAATGGAAACCATTCGAACGATCCTTCCTACCATCCAGGAAGGTCAATTTATGACCACGGTGGATTTAAAGGATGCGTACCTACATATTCCTATCCACAAGGAACATCATCAGTTCCTAAGGTTCGCTTTTCTGGACAAGCATTACCAGTTTGTGGCACTTCCATTCGGATTAGCCACTGCTCCGAGAATTTTCACAAAGGTACTAGGGTCCCTTCTAGCGGTTCTAAGACCAAGGGGCATTGCAGTAGTACCGTACTTGGACGACATCCTGATTCAAGCGTCGTCTCTGTCAAAAGCAAAGGCTCATACGGACATCGTCCTAGCCTTTCTCAGATCTCACGGTTGGAAAGTGAACATAGAAAAAAGTTCTCTTTCCCCGTCAACAAGAGTTCCCTTCTTGGGAACAATAATAGACTCCTTAGAAATGAGGATTTTTCTGACAGAGGTCAGAAAATCAAAACTTCTAAGCTCTTGTCAAGTACTTCATTCTGTTCTTCGTCCTTCCATAGCGCAGTGCATGGAAGTAATAGGATTGATGGTTGCAGCAATGAACATAGTTCCTTTTGCACGAATTCATCTAAGACCATTACAACTGTGCATGCTCAGACAGTGGAATGGGGATTATACAGACTTGTCTCCGACGATTCAAGTAGATCAAAGGACCAGAGATTCACTCCGTTGGTGGCTGATCCTGGACAACCTGTCACAGGGAATGAGCTTCCGCAGACCAGAGTGGGTCATTGTCACGACCGACGCCAGTCTGGTGGGCTGGGGCGCGGTCTGGGAACCCCTGAAAGCTCAGGGTCTATGGTCTCCCGATAAACATTCTGGAACTGAGAGCGATATTCAATGCTCTCAAAGCTTGGCCTCATCTAGCAAAGGCCAAATTCATAAGGTTTCAATCAGACAACATGACAACAGTTGCATATATCAACCATCAGGGGGGAACAAGGAGTTCCCTGGCGATGGAGGAAGTGACCAAGATAATTCAATGGGCGGAGGATCACTCCTGCCACTTGTCTGCAATCCACATCCCAGGAGTGGAAAATTGGGAAGCGGATTTTCTGAGTCGTCAGACATTCCATCCGGGGGAGTGGGAACTCCATCCGGAAATCTTTGCCCAAATAACTCGATTATGGGGCATTCCAGACATGGATCTGATGGCCTCTCGCCAGAACTTCAAGGTTCCTTGTTACGGGTCCAGATCCAGGGATCCCAAGGCGACTCTAGTAGATGCACTAGTAGCACCTTGGACCTTCAACCTAGCTTATGTATTCCCACTGTTTCCTCTCATTCCCAGGCTGGTAGCCAGGATCAATCAGGAGAGGGCTTCTGTGATCTTGATAGCTCCTGCATGGCCACGCAGGACTTGGTATGCAGACCTGGTGAATATGTCATCGGCTCCACCATGGAAGCTACCTTTGAGACAGGACCTTCTTGTTCAAGGTCCATTCGAACATCCGAATCTGGTTTCCCTCCAACTGACTGCTTGGAGATTGAACGCTTGATTTTATCAAAGCGTGGGTTTTCAGATTCTGTAATAGATACTCTGATTCAGGCTAGAAAGCCTGTAACTAGAAAAATTTACCATAAAATATGGAAAAAATATATCTGTTGGTGTGAATCTAAAGGATTCCCATGGAACAAGATAAAAATTCCTAAGATTCTATCCTTTCTACAAGAAGGTTTGGAGAAAGGATTATCTGCAAGTTCTCTGAAGGGACAGATCTCTGCGTTATCTGTTTTACTTCACAAAAGGCTGGCAGCTGTGCCAGACGTTCAAGCGTTTGTTCAGGCTCTGGTTAGAATTAAGCCTGTTTACAGACCTTTGACTCCTCCCTGGAGTCTTAATCTAGTTCTTTCAGTTCTTCAAGGGGTTCCGTTTGAACCCTTACATTCCGTAGATATTAAGTTATTATCTTGGAAAGTTTTGTTTTTGGTTGCAATTTCTTCTGCTAGAAGAGTTTCTGAGTTATCTGCTCTGCAGTGTTCTCCGCCCTATCTGGTGTTCCATGCAGATAAGGTGGTTTTGCGTACTACGCCTGGTTTTCTTCCGAAAGTTGTTTCCAACAAGAATATTAACCAGGAGATAGTTGTACCTTCTTTGTGTCCGAATCCAGTTTCAAAGAAGGAACATTTGTTACACAATTTGGACGTAGTCCGTGCTCTAAAATTCTATTTAGAGGCCACTAAAGATTTCAGACAAACATCTTCTTTGTTTGTTATTTATTCTGGTAAAAGGAGAGGTCAAAAGGCAACTTCTACCTCTCTTTCTTTTTGGCTTAAAAGCATTATCCGATTGGCTTATGAGACTGCCGGACGGCAGCCTCCTGAAAGAATCACAGCTCATTCCACTAGGGCTGTGGCTTCCACATGGGCCTTCAAGAACGAGGCTTCTGTTGACCAGATATGTAAGGCAGCGACTTGGTCTTCACTGCACACTTTTGCCAAATTTTACAAATTTGATACTTTTGCTTCTTCAGAGGCTATTTTTGGGAGAAAGGTTTTGCAAGCCGTGGTGCCTTCCATTTAGGTGACCTGATTTGCTCCCTCCCTTCATCCGTGTCCTAAAGCTTTGGTATTGGTTCCCACAAGTAAGGATGACGCCGTGGACCGGACACACCTATGTTGGAGAAAACAGAATTTATGCTTACCTGATAATTTACTTTCTCCACCGGTGTGTCGGGTCCACGGCCCGCCCTGGTTTTTTTAATTTCCTGTTGGGGAAGAGAATATCCCACAAGTAAGGATGACGCCGTGGACCGGACACACCGTTGGAGAAAGTAATTTATCAGGTAAGCATAAATTCTGTTTTTCTGTACCAAAAATATGCCATTTAAAAGTATTTTTTCTTTCAAAATTTTTAGGAGATATTTTATAAGTTGATTAAAGGTTTGACTTTTAAAACTGAACTATAATTTTCTTTTCTAAACCAAAATTTGTTAATAGTCTTTTGAATAAAAAGTACAAAGAATGTTTTTGAAAATAAATTAAAAAAAATAAATGCAAACAAAAAGAGTTAAAATAGAAGAAAGAGAGGGGTGCCTCATGTGTAGAATCACCACATCAATAAAGCCAAAGCTTATGCACTCGAGCCAAATTGGTACTCACATTTAAAATAAGCACCCCAATGTGCTAATGGAAGCAGACTGACATAATATGGTGTGGCAGTACACCCACTTCAGGATATCCCCGCCAGGTGTGTCTGTAATGGAGAGTCAAGACAACAAAGGAAACCACATGTGCAGATCAACCAAATAGATGGAACACTGGAGATAATTATGCAAAATGGGTACTCACAATGTCCAATAGCACACCTATGTGCTGGTAAATGCAGACTGATAATTTTAGGTTAGGGCGTATCAACTCACCCACTCCAGGTGTCAACAACGATATGGTCCAAAAACAGGATAAGTGCACAAACAGCCCAATATTGGGAAATGAGAGGTAAGGTAGAAACCACTATACTTGTGTTATAGTTAAAAAAAAAATTTATTAAAAGACTGAAAACAAAAATTGAAATAAAAAATTAAAATATTAAAAAAATATAATAAGTAGTGGTCAAGGGGATAATCCCCTCTAATACAACGCGTTTCTCGGCACTGAAGGGCCATTTCCTCAGGTATGTATACACCTTACCTCTATCCTGCTATTTAAACCTTTATGCTACTAATACACAATTGATTAAAGAGCAACACCCACAATGAGCGTGTCCATAAGACACATGTTATGCATTAATCCAAACAAAACAAACATATTATTCTTATACATAAAGCATTGTGGTTAGAATATTCAAATACATCATCATCCTGTTAGTTAGTCAGTCAAACTTTAAGTTGCAACCATATATCTCTCCACCATAAGGAATTTATCTGTTAACACAGCTACATTCCCCATTATTTCTATATTGTTGTTTTAATTAAAATGTACATATCAGTTTGGTGTCCTATATTGACTGAGTGTTCTGTATTTCAATAAAATTGTCTCATTTAAACAGTCATCATCTGATGTTATTAATTTTAAATCCGTTTTGAGCTCCCTTCCTTTTCATGTACCATAATTGTTTGTTATGATTTTAACTCCATTTTATAAAACTATTTATAAAACAAAAAGGATTTGTTTTTTTACCTTAATGATGTCCATAATGCAGGATTCAGATCTTCCATGATATCTCTCTAAATAATCATTGATCAATTCTACATACAAAAAAAAAAAATATATATATACTTCCTGCTATACTTCTATAGTTAATGACTAGTAGCCAATCCTCACAAACAATACTCTCTGAATAGGTCATATCTACCAATCACAGGCAAGTTCTCATTTTAACAATTGTTTGTCATTGACATTGCATTATGGACATCAAGGTAAAAAACAAATCATTTTTGTTTTATAAATAGTTGGGGAGATCACCCCAACATTCCCTTTTACTATCACCTTCCCAAAATTGACAAGAGCCATAACAATCCCTCGGGAAGGCCTATAATTGCAGGGATTGGGTAGACCGTTTTAATAAGTAACCAAAACCTTACACTTCCTGATATACTGCTATA
This sequence comes from Bombina bombina, assembly GCF_027579735.1. Lineage (NCBI taxonomy): Eukaryota > Metazoa > Chordata > Amphibia > Anura > Bombinatoridae > Bombina > Bombina bombina. The sequence goes on along the minus strand of NC_069501.1, from coordinate 553,800,298 downwards.
GTTAATAACTAGTAGCCAATCCTCACAGACTATACTCTCTGAACAGGTCATATCTACCAATCACAGGCAAGTTCTCATTTTAACAATTGTTTGTCATTGACATTGCATTATGGACATCAAGGTAAAAAGCAAATCATTTTTGTTTTATAAATAGTTGGGGAGATCACCCCAACATTCCCTTTTACTATCACCTTCCCAAAATTGACAAGAGCCATAACAATCCCTCGGGAAGGCCTATAATTGCAGGGATCAACAGTTTAACAGATCATTTATCAGAGTACGTAGATTTTTATTTACAGAAATATGTCACCCAATTACCATCCTACATTAGAGATACCACAGACCTTTTGAATAAACTGTCATCCTACAAAAGGTGACAAGAGTATCTTTGGCTCACGTGCAACGTTGGGGCCTTATATTCTAATATAGACCATCAACCTGGTCTGGAGGCAACTAACACATTTTTGGAAAATGATATATATTTACCCTCTTTACAGCAAGAATTTATTTTAGAGATAATATCTTACATTTTGTCACGTAATTATTTTCAATTTTTAGATGATTTTTATTTACAGGTGAAAGGAACGGCCATGGGTACCAGGTTCGCCACCAGTTTTGCTAATCGTTTTATGGGTGCCTTCGAAGAAAGATACATATACAGGTCAGACTGGAGGGCGAACCTGGTATTCTATGGCCGTTACATAGATGATTTAATTTTTATTTGGAATGGTTCTGTGGATACAGGTAATAGGTTAATTGAGAGTTTAAATACTAACATTATGGGTCTTTCCTTCACTTACAATTTGCAACCGACTAAAATAGAATATTTGGATCTAACATTGGGATGGACTGATGAGGGGAATGTTTTGTCTTCCACCTATTTTAAAAGTGTTGATAACAACAACTTTCTCCATTTTTCGAGTAATATAAATATAAATAAATATAGAAATATAAATAGAGCTGACATTTTTTCTCCTCCTTCTATAGAGGAAGAATCTATTATTAAAAAGAAAAAGAAAAACTTGGATAATCCAGCCTTTATCACACAATATAATTCGGAACATAAACAGATCAGGCAAATTTAACAAATATTGGCCCATAATCTTAAAAGATCCGTATCTTAAAAATATACTTGAAAATAATCCAAGATTGTTGTTTCGTAGAGCACCTACTCTTAAGCAAAAATTAGCCCCAAGCAAGGTAGTAATAGCAAAAAGGATGAATACACGTAAGAAAAATCTTGCACATCTCAATAAGGGCAAAATAGGATCTTATAGATGCAATAAAAGCAGATGTTACATGTGCAAATATGTAACGCAGGGATGGGAGTAAGTCAGTGGTATGTCATGCCATGGGAGAGACTATAGCTCTAAGCTACATCAACTGTGGCAATAATTTTGTCATCTATGTTCTAACCCACAGGTATGGCCTACAATACTTGGGCCGCATCTGCAGGACCATCCGTACTAGATGGAGTGAACACTGGAGAAATATCAAACAACGTTCAATGAAACACAGTGTCTCCAGACATAGTACGACACAGCACAATGGGTGTTACCATAGTTTCAAGATCACGCCTCTTGAGATCATCCCTACTGCTGTGGGCTATAATAGATACACTTGTTTGCGCCAGAGGGAGACATATTGGATATATCGTTTCCAGTCTTTATTTCCCTCAGGCCTAAACGAAGTTCTAAATCTAGCAGCTTTCTGAGTTTCATTGTAGGTTTTGCTTTAGTCTTTCTAGTTGCACCAGTATCTATCCCTCTCCACCATCTGGATATACCATACGTATGGACTCATGCCCCTTCTGGACATGAGTCTAAATGGGTATTATTATTAGATCTATGTGATCAATTATATTCACACTACATACAATTAGTACAAGTATACAGACCATTTCATAATGTCATACATTAGCCCCTTCCCTAGGTCTAGCTAGCTACTAGGTTAAATAGAGTAAATGACACAGTGATATACGTCACTTACACTTAGCAACATATGTTTTTATTCTAACACATTATATAATATATCATTTAAGTTGCCTTTAGCACTAAAGTGGCACACACAATTACACTTAGCAACACATAGTATATTATTAATTAAGCACAACAAAAGGAACACAGTAATATTATTGTGTATAATCTCTTACATTGCCATAAATGAGACACATTAGAATAAACTCACAGTGGGTAACGTCAAAATAGTCACAATCTATAAAACTGATTGCATAATTGTCTATTTTTATTTATATTTATATACACTGTATAGTCACAGTTACACTAACACTGGGCTGATTATACTGGAATTTATCAGTATATATTAATAATTAAATGACACACATTAATACACAGTATCAGAGGATACATACACAGATTCATGGTTATATTTATACAAAGGGATTATTTATGTGAACTGGAATACAGGTTATCTCTTTTTCTGCACACAAACTATTTACACTAAGGGTTGATTACACTGGAATTGATTAGTATATATTATGAGTATAGATGGCACGCAATAATATACAGTATCAGAGGATACATATACAGATTTATGGTTATATACACACAAAGGGTTTATTTATGTATACTGGAACACAATATTTTTTTTTGTTCAGCAGTGTTCATTAGTGATATTTTCACAGAAGAATAGAGTCCCAGAGATTGGTTACCTATTAAAACGGTCTGCCCAATCACAAACAAATGTTAAAATGAAAACTTGTCCATGATTGGTAGATATGATCTGTTCAGAGAGTGTAGTCTCTGAGGATTGGCTACTAGTCATTAACTATAGAAGTATAGCAGGAAGTGTAAGGTTTTGGTTACCTATTAAAACGGTCTGTCCAATCACAAACAATTGTTAAAATGAGAACTCGTCCATGATTGGTAGATATGACCTGTTCAGAGAGAGTAGTCTGTGAGGATTGGCTACTAGTCATTAACTATAGAAGTATAGCAGGAAGTGTAAGGTTTTGGTTACCTATTAAAACGGTCTGCCCAATCACAAACAATTGTTAAAATGAGAACTCGTCCATGATTGGTAGGTATGACCTATTCAGAGAGTGTAGTTTGTGAGGCTACTAGTCATTAACTATAAAAGTATAGCAGGAAGTTTAAGTGTTTTTTTTTTTGTTTGTATGTAGAATACATGCAATTGATCAATGATTATTTAGAGAGATATCATGGATGATCTGAATCCTGCATTAATTACATCATTAAGGTAAAAAACAAATCCTTTTTGTTTTATAAATAGTTTTATAAAATGGAGTTAAAATCATAACAAACAATTATGGTACATGAAAAGGAAGGAGCTCAAAACAGATTTAAAATTAATAACATCAAATAATGACTGTTTAAAATGAGACAATTTTATTGAAATACAGAACACTCAGTCAATATAGGACACCAAACTGCTAGGTACATTTTAATAAAAACAACAATATAGAAAAAATGGGGAATGTAGCTGTGTTAACAGAGAAATTCATTATGGTGGCGAGAGATATGTTTACAACTTAAAGTTTAACTAACTAACAGGATGATGATGATGATGTATTTGAATATTCTAACCACAATGCTTTATGTATAAGAATAATATGTTTGTTTTGTTTGGATTAATGCATAACGTGTCTTATGGACACGCTCATTGTGGGTGTTGTTCTTTAATCAATTGTGTATTGGTAGCATAAAGGTTTAAATAGCAGGATAGAGGTAAGGTGTATACATGCCTGAGGAAACGGCCCTTCAGTGCTGAGAAATGCGTTGCATTAGAGGGGATTATCCCCTTGACCACTACTTGTTGTTATTATATTCTTTTAATATTTTAATTTTTAATTTAAATTTTTGTTTTCAGTCTTTTAATAAAAATGTTTTTTTTTTACTATAACACAAGTATAGTGGTTTCTACCTTACCTCTCATTTCCCAAAATTGGGCTGTTTGTGCTTTTATCCTGTTTTTGGACCATATCATTGGTAAGACCTGGAGTGGGTGAACTGATACGCTCTAACCTAAAATTATCAGTCTGCATCTACCAGCACATAGGTGTGCTATTGGACATTGTGAGTACCCATTTGGCATAATTATCTCCATTGTTCCATCTATTTGGTTGATCTACACATGTGGTTTGCTTTGTTGTCTTGACTCTCCATTACAGACACACCTGGCAGAGATATCCTGGAGTGGGTGTACTGACACACCATATTATGTCAGTCTGTTTCCATTAGCACATTGGGGTGCTTATTTTAAATGTGAGTACCAATTTGTCTTGAGTGCATACGCTTTGGCTTTATTGATTTGGTGATTCTACACATGAGGCGCCCCTCTCTTTCTTCTATTTTACAGTTTTTCCAGTATCTTCTGTGAAGAGGAGTGCAGTCATCATTCACACTGACTTTCAACATGGGACTCTGATATAATTGTATGTTAATAGGTACAAGTGCCATATAATGAATGAGCTGTGTATGTTGTCTTTTGAAGTTGTACAGTGTATATATAGTGTATGCGCCCTCTCTTATCTTTGATATTTTTAAACAAAAAGTGTTTAATTTTTCTATTTTGTAATTTTTTTTTTTTTTTAATAAACATGATAAATGTACAAATAAATTACAAAAGAAAAAGAATGAAATAAATGTGAAAACTGTGAACTAAAAGTTCATTGATTAGTTAGAAGGATATATTCACTCCTCATAGAATATTCTGCAGTCGATGTCTTCAACTTCATTCTCAAAAGAAATGAAAGAAAAAACACAACATAGCATAATTCTGTAGCCCACTTGGAGTAACTGATGAAATTCTTAACGAGTGATTACTCACATTTGATGGAGCCAATCCAAGCTCAGGGTAATGCGCACACCTACTTTATACTGGTAGGTAAACAGTATCTCACACAAAGATATTTAAAAGTAGTATTTATTTAAAATCATAATAACGTCACAAATGCACAACTAGCACCATATATTGAGGACTAGTGAGTGACAATACAATGGTTATCACTATGAGGAGCAGACCTGCACGCTGGATGGATGTGGATGGAAGGCAGAAGATTAACCGCTGACCCTCCACAAACTGATACCAGCAAGGAATTACTCCACCTCCGGCGTTATTGGCAAATGAAAGACGTGATAGTGAGATAAAAGTTAATAGAGTTCCAATTCCGATGTACGTTTCGCTTAGCAGCTTTCTCTCCTTGAGAAAGCTGCTAACCTATGTGTACTCAGAAAAACAGCTGGATCCTGCCGGATCCATGTCTAATTTAGACAGATATAGACAAATTTCAGTGTTTACCACACAAACACATCCAGACACTTTTGGATCCACCAATTTTTTACGCATAAACATCTGGGTCCTTTCAGAACCAATTCTTTTTTTTTTTGTCTAAATTAGACATGGATCTGGCAGGATCCAACAGTTTATTTTATAAAAAGTGTTGCTTCTGAAAGGATCCAAAATTTTTATTGTAAAATATTTTTTGATTCAGAAGTGTCTGGATGCGTTTGTGTGGTAAACACTTAAATTTGTGTGTATCTGTCTAAATTAGACATAGATCCGGCAGGATCCGACCAGTTCTTCTGTAAAAAAATGTTGGTTCTGAAAGGAGCAATATGGTTTTGTGTAAAAATGATATGTCACTGTCAACAATAATGATGTTTTTTCTGTGAATATTATTCATATGTATTTTAAGTAGACATACTCACCATCAAACAACCGTGGAGGACTTACAGTCAACAACTGCCCAAGATCAGCTGTGAATAACAGAAAAAATAGACATATATAGTGTATGAAATATGATCAACATTAAAGGGACAATAAACCCAATTTTTAAATATTTAATGATTCTGATAGAGCATGCAATTGAAAGAAATTTTATCATCTCCACCAATTATACATTTTTCTTATTTCTATTGCTATTTTTATTTAAAAGGCAGGAATGGAGAGGTTAAAAGCCTGAAGATATTCGGTACAGCACCATGGATAGTGCTTGCTAATTTGAGCCTTACATTCACCACCCAATAAGCTAGCATGGCACAGTTTCTCAATTTAAAATGGGTATGCTCATATGCATCACATTCAAACTTTTAAAATAATAAAAAAATAAAGATAGTAATAGAACAAATAAAAATTAATAATAGAAGTAAATTCTAAAGTTTTTTTTTACAATTTAATACTCTATCATATTCATGAATTAATAAATGTATGGTTTATAATCCAACTCAATTGTTTTTAAAAAAAAAATTAAAGCATACATTATCTATATTGTATAGAAATAACAAAAAATTAATAACTAAATACTAAAAATTTTTTTATCGATAATTGAAACACCCTTAGCAGTGTTTTGCAGTGTTTTGCAAGAGAATATCACACGCATATCTTTGACTTCTAGATATGCTTAGAAAGCGAATGAAATGTGTTATTTATGCATGCTATCTAAACAAAGGTGTATATATATATATATATATATATATATATATATATATATATATATATATATATACACACACAGAGATATATATACAGTCTTATAATAAATCTTTGGTCTTGAGTTATCAAATTACAAATTTGATAGTTAAATCTCATAAATTATTACTTTTTTTCTTTCAAAATTTTTTTAATAATGATTTTTCTTACCTGTACCTCTGTCAACACTTGTTTCTGGAGTGCTAACATGGTGTGGCTAGGTGTTGAGGTGCTGCGAATCTATTGTCCATGTAGAACAGCACCACTTGCCATAGAGTTTGCTGCGGATGTTGATGCACTGCATGCAGCTTCCTCATTGACACCACTAGACGTCAACGATTCTGGTTGAGCTGTTAAAAGATTAATATAAATATATATATATATATATATATAATTATTTTTCGAGAAGGACAATACACTAGAAGATATGTTAATTATTTGCCAATGTTATTTAAAAGGACAGTCTATCACCCACAAAAATTTCATGGTTGAAAAAGGCAATTTAATTATAAAAAAAACTATACTATATACTTAGAAGAAAGATTTAGCATTGTTATCCATTGGTATTCTTATTTAGAAGCTAAAACTTCGAGGTTCACCTGTTAAATTTTTTGGACCTTGAAGACCGCCTATAATTAAAATGCATTATCAATACAAGAGGGTGTGAATTCATGTCTTTCATATAGATAACATTTAGCTCATGCACATGTATTTAAGGTGGAGAAGAAAAAAAGAAGGAAGTTGACTGTTCATTTATTGTAGGCAAAAGAAAAAAAGGATTTAATTTTGTGTCAGCCATTAATCCAAAGGCTTTCATTTTCATATATCCATTCTTAGAAAGGTTGACAATGGTATCTCATGTTTTACAGATAAGCATTTTGGAAAATAGTTTAATAGAGTTTAAATACAATTTTAAAATTCAAATTTAAAATCAAGGATTCCATATTGTAAACAATTGTAATGACAGTGGAGGGCCCTCTAGTGGGCCTGTAGCAAAATTAAGGGATAGCTGACTGGAGTTTGCTATGTGTATGTGTGTTACTTTGTTGCAACTGGAGGGGTGGAGAGTGTGCTTACCTTTATAGGTCCATGTTGCAGTGGTTCCAGCTTCTTTTCCTGCTTCCAGACTTCAAGAGGATTTTTGTTCTGTGATAGGGATTTTCTTGAAGGCAGCATGGATCGTTCCAGGAGAGCTTCTGTTCGCCCCAGGCCTAACAGGGATGAGTCGGTGGGGAGGAGAGGATCTGAAAAAGAAATTGTGGACAGTTCAGATGGAAGCGAGGTTGTACCACCTACACCCCAATCCCACTCCCCTGTAAAAACCTTATCTAGGACTAGAAAAAATGTTAAGAGTAAGGGAGATACCACACATAGGCCGCATATAGTGATGGCTGCTCCCTTTATATAGAGGCGGTGGTTGCTGGGCCCAGTTCAGTTCCACAGAGCCTATTACACCACCTCTGCACTCTGGCCTGACACAGACTTTAGCTCAGGTGGCCATTAATTTACCAGACCCTGCCCCTTCTAGTGTCTCTGTGACACCTCTTACCACACACACTGGCCCTGTAGCTGCACCTGGTGTTGAGCAGCTGCTCACGGCTCTACCCACAGAAACCCTGGCAGCTAGCTTTGTGCTTGCACAGTCCCTCACTACTATGGCGAGTCCAGCCGGGGCTGTGGCTGTGTCGGGAGGTTTGTGGCATGGGCCGTTAGGCCTGCTTGGGCCTGGTGCGGTGTTGGCGGCCTGTGCTGCATTTGGCCATGCCCCCTCACATGACCCAACATGTGCATCATCACCATCAGACATAGAGAGCAGTGATGATCACAGTCAGGTGCGTGGGAGGTGGAGGGCCAGATCCGGAGTGGCATCGCCACAAGGAGTCCCCAGTAAGTTGGGGAGACTCCGGGAGGAGGCTGTCACTCCGGGGGGATGGGCGGGCCACAGGGAAGCAGTGGTGTGGCCGGCAATCAGTGGAGAGGCAGAATGTTCAGGGCAGGGTGCGGCACACGACGGATCCAGGGAGATCAGGGAGTCACACGCAGCGAACATAATGATGACTTCAGATCAGCTGGGCTGATATATTGGGACCATTAATTTGAATGCAGGGATTGCAGTGAATGCTGGCTTGAGCAATAGGAATATTGTGGGACTCTTATTAGCTGAGAAGAGCGTGGGAACTAACATAAGCAGTGTGCAACGGTGTGATTCTATTAATGCAGGTCAGGCCTGTAGTCGGTCAGCACCTAGCTACAGTGGAGTAAGCAGTTTGTCTGGTAATGCTGAGTTGCAAGGGTCTGTGCCAATGGGGGCTTGGGGCAATCAAGTGTCCGGAATGAATGATGGTAATGGGGATTGGCAGAGGGTTATGTGTGCTGCTTTGGCAATGACATTGGGAGGGGGACAGTGTTTGGCAGAAGGGGTGGGCCCCGCTGGAGCCCTGTCCTCTTTCCAGAGTACTCCGCATCTTTCTGTTATTTCTGAGGGTGCCATGAATCCTTTACCCAGTGCATCCAGGGTGGAGCAAAGCCATCCAGCAAGCTGTGGATGTGGGTGTGGATCAGCAGGCAGCAGGACCCTCAGCGACGTCACTGGTGGAGCCTTCTACATCAGGAGTAGCTACGCAGGTGAATGGTGAGTTCTTGATACCTTCACACACACATGCTGTTCTCAGATTTGGTGGTTTCACCACTGGGGGTGGTGCCTAAAAAGGAAACAGGCAAATTCAGTTTGATACACCACCTTTCCTACCCAAAGGGCACATCGGTGAATGATGCAATAGATCCGGCTTTAAGCTTGGTGCACTACCAGTCATTCGATGACACGGTGGCTTTGGTAAAATTGTCAGGCAAGAGTGCACTGTTGGCCAAGCTGGATATAGAATCGGCCTTCAGGTTGCGCCCATTGCATCTGTCTCCTTTCAAACTCATGGGTTTGAAATTTAAGGGGGATACTATGTGGATAGATGCTTGCCGATGGGCTGTTCACTGTCTTGCGCACTATTTGAGTGCTTCAGCTCTTTCTTACATTGGGTTGTACAGGAGGCTTCATAGGTAGGGGTAGTAGCACATTACTTAGATGACTTCTTATTAATAGGAAGAGCTGGTACTTCTGAATGTGAAGAGCTAATGGTGGTCACAAGAAAGGTGACGGCAGAGTTTGGAGTGCCACTTGCGGGGGACAAAACACAGGACCCCTGCACATGTTTAACCTTCTTAGGGATCAAGATAGATACAGTGGCAGCAGAGTGTCGTCTCTCGTGACTTAAAGTTGTCAAACTCTTGTCGACAATCAGATCAGTGGCAGGTGCTCACAGCATTTCCCTTAAGGAACTTCAGTCACTATTGGGGATGTTAAATTTTGCAGGCAGGGCAATCCCCATGGGCCGGGTTTTTAATAGGAAGCTAGAAGAGCAACTGAAGGATCAAAGAGATGGTGCCAGGAGATTTGTGGTGTCCGCAGAAATTAAAGAGGATCTATACATATGGGAGAGATATTTGACCGATTTCAACGGTGTCTGCATGTGGCGGGCTGATCCAATTTCGAATCAGTCCCTGCATTTATTCACAGATGCGGCAGGAGGATTCGGTTACGGGGCATACCTTGAAGGTGAATGGAGTGCCCCTCCGTGGCCTAGTCAATGGGTAGATACGGGCCTTACCATGAACCTCACGCTATTTCCAATTGTGGTGGCAGTGGAACTGTGGGGAACAAAGCTGGCAAACAGATCAGTGGTGTTCTGGTCAGATAAAATGAGTGTGCTGTACATCATAAACAGGTTGTCGGCAACGTTGCCAGTAGTAGTTATGTACCTTAGGCACCTAGTGCTTCGCTGTTTGCAACTTAACATCTAGTTCACCATGCGTCATGTCCCTGGGGTGCATAATGTAGTAGCAGACGCATTATCTAGATTCAAGTGGGAACAGTTCAGGAGGGTGGCTCCTAGGGCTGCTGCACATGGTTTACCTTGCCCCTTATTTCTCTGGCAGCTGGCAGTTCCTGGGCATCCATTATACCATTAGTGAAGGCTTCTCTGGCTCCCAAAACTTGGAAAGCTTATGAGTCACATTGGAATGGATGGGAGAAGTTCTGCAAAGACAGGGGTTTCGCAATGCAGCGAATATCTCAGGTACAAGTATTGGAGTGGCTGGCTTGGCTGAGGCAGTCATGGGTTTCCAGAGTGTCTGCTAAAAGTAGGCTTTCAGCAGTATCATTTTTTGGCAAGAAGCGAGGCATTCAGGAATTCTCTAATTCGTTTTTAGTAAGGCAAGTCTTTAAAAGGATGGGGTAGAACTGAAGCAAAGACTCAGGATCAGAGGGAGCCTATTACCCCTCGGCGATTACAGGAGTTGGTGCAATCGCCAGACAGTATTTGTGTTTCATCTTATGAAGTGATATTATTTAGGGCTCTTTTCTTCATGGCTTTAGCAGGAGCTCTAAGAGTGGGGAATTGGTGTCCTAAGCTGAAGTGGGAGGAAGGGGAGGCGTTCAGTTTGAGCATGTAAGGGCCTCTGAGGATGGGATGCTTTTATTAATTCGTCAGTCTAAAACAGATAAAAAAGGAAACTGTGCATGCCTTCCCCTTAACAGGCATGAGCTACCTGAGTGCTGCCCGGTAGGTAAGGCAGAGAATTATTTAAAGGTCAGGCCGGCAGGGCCGAAAGAGTTCTATGTACATGAGGCTTTGTCAGTATTCCAATTTAAAAAGGTGCTGTTTTTAGCAGCGGCTGCGTACGGTTTAGATACATCACGGTTTGCCCCTCATTCTTTTAGGAATGGTGCAGCTACTAGCGCAGTGTCAAAGGGTTCTTCAGCTGGGGAAATCAAGTGTTTAGGGCGTTGGAGATCCGGGCGCTACAAGCTATACATTAGGCCTTTAAAGACAGATAGCTAAGTCCTTCAGGGGAGTAGGACGGCTCAGTTTCTTTTATTATTCTTATGTTTTGTTTATTGTTGCCCGGTTTTGTTGTTTGCACATTTCAGGCTGAGAGTATCCATGTGATGTTGTTCTAGGTAAGGGCTCTTCACCAGTTTGCATATGGATTGTAGGGCACTCGTTTGTGCATTGGGCCGCGATCAGGGCTCTGCCTTCTTAGGACAGGCAGCAACTCGGCTTTCCTTCAGCTAAGGTTAATGTCCATTGGCTGGGCCACAGGGGCCTAACCTGGAACGAGTTGCTGTCACTTATGCAAGATGCACACAGGAGGTGGGGTCTTCCTGACAATATAGTATTACACCTAGGGGGTAACGATATGGGATCACTCCCTGCGTTAGACCTTATCAAGCGATTCATTTCTGATGTCAAATGGATGTGTGCTTGGCTGCCAAGTGTTAGAGTGGGGTGATCCAATGTGATTGCACGACTGCATTGGAAGTACATGGTCTCACAAAGAGCGGCTTATTATGTACATAAAAAAGTAAACAGGGAGGTGGTAAGAGCGGTCACGGCCTTGTCAGGATTTGTCATTAGGCATGATTGACTTACGGCTGACAAGAAAACATTGTATCGCCCTGACGGCATTCACTTGGCCGACGAAGGGTTGGATATGTTTATTGCTGATTTGAGAGGAGCACTGTTAGCTCAAGCTTAAATATATATATATAAATTTTGTTATTAATAAGTTATATTAAGGTCAGTTACAGTTGGCGACAAGAGTATAATCAGTCTTTCCTCTTATGGCGGTCGGTCATTGCCCTGGAGCAAGCAGTCAGGATGAAGAGTGACGGCCTTGAAAAACGGTGAGGGGTGACGCCCACTAGGTGCTGGCCTAGGGGTTTCTTGACAATATGCTGGTCGAAAAATCTCTAAGCTAACATCCATCTCTTTCTGCTATTGAGCGTGAGCAACCTGTTCCAGGCTGCAAGTACCGAAGGGGGCCTTGACTATCTATCTGTAGGGGTTAGTTAGTTAGTGCCGCCAAAGAATTTAGAACTTTTACAAACTTCTAATTGTTGAAAAGTTGCCTAAAAAAACTATTACATAGTGGATAAAGTTTGCGTTTTAATCAACTTGAACTATGAACCTAATTTATATTAACAAAAAAAAAATCAAATAACATTTTTCTTTTTTGGCTTCCAAAAAAGCCAAAATAAATTTGCATATGAACCAAAAAGGTTAGAAAATATAATAACATTTGAGATTGAAAATAAATCCAAAATTGTAATGAATAAAAATTTAATTTTTTTAAAGATTTAATAAAAAAATATGTTTTTCTTTTAAATTTGTTTTATAAACCACAATTAATCAATTTAAGATCTTTTTAAATATATTTATATGTCATGCAAAAAAAGGTCAATTATGCACAATCATGGAAATCCATCATATTCATGGATCAATATGATGCCTACATGCTGGAAAAGCTACATTGGAAAAAAAATAATACATTTTTTAAAATATATATAGATTAATGAATTGAATATTGTGACTTTTAAATAGTTGCTAATAATTAAAAAAAAATGAATAAGGACTTTATTGAACATGTTGAAATGTGCTCCATGTACGAAGCAATGGAAGCAAATATTAGACAAAAAAGGTTTGTCATGTGTGACTGATAATATTGTGATCAATCTTAAATTTACGGAACCAAAAAATGGTTCAAATGAAAAAAATACAATTTTTTTATATTTTTGTCTGGTAATAATACTAAAAAATGAATAATAGATGGCTAGATTACGAGTTTTGCGGTAAGAGCGGCTCGGTACTAACTTGCAAGTTATTTCTACCACTCACCTCCCTATAGTGCTGCTATTACAGGTTTTCATAAACCCGGCATTAGCAGGCAATATGTGAGCGTTGAGCAAAATTGAGCTACATACCGCACTCAAATACCAGCTCTGCTTTGAGCTGATTTTACGTGCTCGTGCACGATTTCCCCATACACCTCAATGGGGAGAGCCGGCTAAAAAAAAGTCTAACACCTACAATAAAGGAGCGTAAAGCTCCGTAACGCAGCCCCATTGATTCCTATGGGGAAACAAAAGTTATGTTTACACCTAACACCCTAACATAAACCCAGCGTCTAAACACCCCTAATCTGATGCCCCTGACATCGCCGCCACCTACATTATACTAATTAACCCCTAATCTGCTGCCCCAATGTCGCTGCCACCCACCTACACTTATTAACTCCTAATCTGCCGCCCCAATGTCGTCGCTACCTACCTACACTTATTAACCCCTAACCAACGTCGCCGCCACTATACTAAAGTTATTAACCCCTAAACCTAACCCTAAGTCTAACCCTAACACCCCTAACTTTAATATAATTAAAAGAAATCTAATTAAAAATTACTATCATTAACTAAATAATTCCTATTTAAAACTAAATACTTACCTATAAAATAAACCCTAAGCTAGCTACAATATAACTAATAGTTACATTGTAGCTATCTTAGGTTTTATTTTTGTTTTACAGACAAGTTTGTATTTATTTTAACTAGGTAGACTAGTTAGTAAATAGTTATTAACTATTTACTAACTACCTAGTTAAAATAAATACAAATTTACCTGCAAAATAAAACCTAACCTGAGTTAGACTAACACTTAACCTTACACTACAATTACATACATTACGTTAACTAAATTACAAAAAAAACCCCCCACTAAATTACATAAAATAAAAAAGAAATGATCAAATATTTAAACTAATTACACCTAATCTAATAGACCTATCAAAATACCCCCCCCCCCCAAAAAAAAACTACGATAAACTACCAATGGCCCTGATTGGAACAGCCAATAGAATGCAAGCTCAATCCTATTGGCTGATTGAATCAGCCAATAGGATTGAAGCTCAATCCTATTGGCTGATTGCGATGCGGGTAGTTTATGGGTGTTAGTGTACTTTTTAGCACCTTAGTTAGGAGTTTTATGTTACAGCGTTGTAGCATAAAAGCCATAATTACTGACTTTCAGTTTACGGTACAAATCTTGACGGTATAGGCTGTACCGCTCACGTTTTGGCCGGTCAGGCAAACTCGTAATACCGGCGCTATGGAAGTCCCATTGAAAAAGGACTTTTTTAAAGCTGCTGTAGTTACGTTGTGTTACGGTTACGGTTACCAGCGGTAGTGAAAAGGAGCAATAACGCTGCTTTTTCACTCATAACGCAACACTTGTAATCTAGCCGTAAGAAATTAAAAATAGAAAGTGCCAAGTGTGATAGAGGTTCTTTCTATAAAGTAAGGATTACAATTTACACTATTTAATATCAGTCAAATACAACAGAAAATTCATCATGAAATATGGGCACGATAGGCCTATATGTTAGATTATCAAAATTGTTGCAATTATAATAGGATTAACATTCTATTAAAATAATTACAATTTAAGAAATTAGATTTTTTAAATGTAATACCTCTTAGGTCGCTATCACAATCGTCTGTATTCCCGTCGATAACTTCGGGGCTAAACGCTGCACCAGTCTCTGGTCGTAATCAGTCAGATCTGCGACATAAGCTGGTCCACCTCCAGTAGCACGTGAAGAATTTTTTTCTTTTGCCAATTTCACTTTGGTGAATCTTTTAATGTTGTTGTACCTTTTCTTTATCTGGTCAACATACTTTTTCCCTGAGCACTGACAGCATCACTGATACGAGTCCAGATACTCTTTTTGCGGTGACTGGAAGTTTGCTTCGCACAACAACCCAATAAATAGTCATAAGAGTCCTCTACCATATCAACAAGAGCCAGGTTCTGCTGGTGTGAGGTGTGGATTCTTTGTTTTGTTTGTCTGTGAATCGGATCCTGAAGTTGCCATACTTAATTTATAATAACTAAATATATAAGCTTGAAACGCTTTAGGATCAGTAAATTTTCTGTCTGAAAAAAATAGATAAAGTGGACTTTATATAGTGCTGAAATATCTTCTTGTGACAAATGTGACGTTTCTGACACCTTACAGTCACGTGGGACAAACATGAAGAAAACAATAGTACATTCGCTAATAGCGCGACATCAGATGTATGAATCATTCACCTGAGCTCAATGCGAATTACACGCAACAATTTTTAAGTTGTTTTTTTAGTACATATGGCGAGCGGGCAGTGTCTCGCTACCTGCGAGTTCTAGCGAGTCGAACAGACACGCTTTTGGCGAGCAAATTGATGCTTTAGTACATGGAGCCCAATGTGTTAAATTTAATTTTTCATATATGTAAACAAAACTTGATAGTAGGATTGCCCTCAAATAGACATCCACCCGAGTGCTAGCAATATCAATATAGTAATCCAAAGAAAGTACTCACAGGATTTGCAGCAAACAAGTTAAACTTTAATGTGATGTTTCGGGGTTCAAAACTACCCCTTCCTTAGACAAATATCAAGTGAATAACAACAGCTTTGTATGCAAACCGCAATCAAATACCCCCCCCCCCCCCACACACACACACACATTCATTAGAGTAATATTGAAATTATCATGTTGGCATGATGTTGAACTGAAACGCTATTCAGGTGACATCATGAAAGAGGTGTGGCCTAATACATTTCCTGGATATAACTCCACTTCATCAGAGGCAAGCACACAGCTAGATTAAAATAAAAATGGAAGAGTTAGTTTACAGCATTTGGCCAGTTGGTGATAGGCTCAGGACTTGGATCTTTTATGTCATATTGTTTATTTTGTCAGGGCTAATAAAAAACTATAAAAAAATATCTCATGTGACCCAGAAAAAAAAAGTCTGATCACTGAGGCTTTTGAATGCTATTTATCACAGAAATTTCTTTCAACTTCTTGGTGCTGCACAATTAAAATATTGCTTTGGCTGACACAAATG
Source organism: Bombina bombina (assembly GCF_027579735.1). Taxonomy (NCBI): domain Eukaryota; kingdom Metazoa; phylum Chordata; class Amphibia; order Anura; family Bombinatoridae; genus Bombina; species Bombina bombina. The sequence goes on along the minus strand of NC_069501.1, from coordinate 553,784,074 downwards.
GATCACTGGGGAAGCATGTTCAATGCACCAAGATTATATGATTGTGAAGGGAATCTAAAATAATAGGAAGGAAAATATTCTGCTCAAGATAATTACAATTCTGTCAGAACAGTACAGCGTAATATTTTAGATTTGCAAAGTGTTTTAGTATCAATGTTATCTGAGTAGAGATTGACAGAATGATTAATAGATACAAGGATCATCATCAAAACACATTCTTTTGCTTTAGCTTTAAATAGCAAAAGCATAAAGGGATTGCACTTTAACACTTTAAAGGGACATGAAATTCAATAGTATTCTGGAGCTGTGGAGTACTAGCATACATTTATAACATACAAAGGGCTAGATTACAAGTGGCACGCTATTGTTAACAAACGTTACGATAAGCAATACTAACACTAACTTGTGCGCAAATTACTAGTTGAAAGTAAATTGCGTTCACTCGAACGTAAACTAATTTAGCAACATTGGTTTTGCGCAAGTTGAAACCAAGGGGCTGATTTAACAAACCGCCAACTGGCTCCAATGCATCTGTTTCCACACAAACCTTCATGCTCGTGCAATGATAAATGCAGACAGCGTATGCTGTCTGCATTCAGCGATGTCTGTCGGACATGATCCGCTGAGCGGACCATGTCGGACAGACCTTTGTTAAATCGTCTCTGCAGCGTAAAGTGCAACATTTAAATAAAAATGCCAAATGCCAATAAATACATTAAAATAAAGTGTTACACTCGTATATACATTATCTGATAAAAAAATTATGTATATAAATATTAATAAAAAATGTATATAACGGTTCAAAAGGTATATGGTATATGACAAGGTGTTTGAATGGATTTGTCTATAATATGTGTGTGTGTGTGTATATATATATATATATATATATATATATATAACACATAGAGACACCCAGCACTCACCAGCTAGCTCACAGCTAAGATAAAATCACAACTGGAAAGGTTAGTTACCGCATCTGGCCAAATGGGAAAAGCTCAGGCACCACGTCAAGGTCCTTTCCACAGCCTGAGTCCCTAACACAGCCACACCATGCGAGCTTTCAAAGCCAAACAAACTGAGAACAAAGGAGGGGTGCACAGGGGGATGTAATCACCCATAGAAATACAAAACATGGAAGGGAACTGCACTCCAAGACCGGACCAGGTACACATCCAATGGCTCAGCAACATCCCAGCCCTGGGTGCTAAAAAGCACTCCCAAAAAGCTGTGATGTCACCAGAGTCGTGCCTGAGCTTTTCCCATTTGGCCAGATGCGGTAACTAACCTTTCCAGTTGTGATTTTATCTTAGCTGTGAGCTAGCTAGCTTTCTTGCACCCATTCTGGACTGGGGTTAACTGCCTGTGACTCTGGTGACATCACAGCTTTTTGGGACTGCTTTTTAGCACCCAGGGCTGGGATGTTGCTGAGCCATTGGATGTGTACCTGGTCCGGTCTTGGAGTGCAGTTCCTTTCCATGTTTTGTATTTCTATGGGTGATTACATCCACCTGTGCACCCCTCCTTTCTTCTCAGTTTGTTTGGCTTTGAAAGCTTGCATGGTGTGGCTGTGTTAGGGACTCAGGCTGTGGAAAGGACCTTGACGTGGTGCCTGAGCTTTTCCCATTTGGCCAGATGCGGTAACTAACCTTTCCAGTTGTGATTTTATCTTAGCTGTGAGCTACCTGGTGAGTGCTGTGTGTCTCTATGTGTTGTATTATTATTTTTTGTTTGTAATCCCCCTGTTTCTTGCACCCATTCCGGACTGGGATTAACTGCCTGTGACTGGTGACATCACAGCTTTTTGGGACTGCTTTTTAGCACCCAGGGCTGGGATGTTGCTGAGCCATTGGATGTGTACCTGGTCCGGTCTTGGAGTGCAGTTCCCTTCCATGTTTTGTATTTCTATGGGTGATTACATCCACCTGTGCACCCCTCCTTTCTTCTCAGTTTGTTTGGCTTTGAAAGCTTGCATGGTGTGGCTGTGTTAGGGACTCAGGCTGTGGAAAGGACCTTGACGTGGTGCCTGAGCTTTTCCCATTTGGTCAGATGCGGTAACTAACCTTTCCAGTTGTGATTTTATCTTAGCTGTGAGCTACCTGGTGAGTGCTGGGTGTCTCTATGTGTTGTATTATTATTTTTTGTTTGTAATCCCCCTGTTTCTTGCACCCATTCTGGACTGGGGTTAACTGCCTGTGACTCTGGTGACATCACAGCTTTTCTCCAACATTGGTGTGTCCGGTCCACGGCGTCATCCATTACTTGTGGGAAATATTCTCCCCCACAGGGAAAGGCAAGGAGAGCACACAGCAAGAGCTGTCCATATAGCTCCCCCTCTGGCTCCACCCCCCAGTCATTCTCCTTGCCGCTCTGAACAAGTAGCATCTCCACGGAGATGGTGAGGAGTTTGTGGTGTTAGTTGTAGTTTTTTATTCTTCTATCAAGAGTTTGTTATTTTAAAATAGTGCTGGCTTGTACTATTTACTCTACAACAGAAAAGTGATGAAGATTTCTGTTTAAGAGGGCTATGATTTTAGCACAAGTAACTAAAATCCATTTCTGTTACCACGCAGGACTGTTGAAACCAGAGAACTTCAGTTGGGGGTAACAGTTTGCAGACTTATCTGCTTCAGGTATGACTAGTCTCCTTCTAACAACACAGGCTAATGCTAGATGACAGTCATTATTCCCCTCAGGGAAAACGGTAAGCCATTTTTCTTTCACCTCAGCAAAAAAGATAACAGGCTTCCCCTTTTTGATTTTTATGCTGGTAGACACTGTCAGGGGCCAAATCGATTGTTTTTTATTACAATATGATGGCAATTGAAATATTTTATAAGCTCATATACACTTGGGGACGTTTTTTTATTGATCTGGCTTGCTTTAGACACCTAAATCTAGTCAGGAAGGCCCCTTCACTCTAGTGTACTGAGGGAGGAGGCCTCATTTTGGCACTTCAGTTAATATCAAGGCAGTGCATGCAGTTCCATGTGAGAGGGTCCTGTGGCTCAGAAAGTGACTCCAGAAGGCTTATTTCTGTGGATGATTGACCCATAAGAAAGGTAAAAGCTGCAGCAATGCTGTAAGCAGGGATTGTGGTGTATAAAAACGGTTAAATCCAACAATTAGCTCCGGTTTGCTTGTTTTAAGAGCTAGAGTCTCCATATTTTCTGTGTAATACTTTCTAAGCATTAAGACACTGGGGTCCAAATTTCAGAAAAATCGGATATTGCCTTCATAGTTTTTGAACATTCAGAAATAAAGTGTGTCATTTTATTATTTAAAGAGACAGTAACGTTTTTGTTTAAAATCGTTTTTATTGCATTGTTTCCCTGCCTAAATCTGTTTAACATGTCTGTGCCATCAGATAACCTATGTTCTGTGTGTGTAGAGACAAATGTGGTTCCCCCTTCGAGTGTTTGTGATAATTGTGCCATAGCGTCCAAACAAAATGAGGACAGCTCTGTTACATTTCATAATGTTGCCCAAGATGATTTATCTAATGAAGGTAGTGGGGATAGTTCTACATCCTCTCCTTCTGTGTCTACACCAGCTTTGCCCACGCAGGCGACACCTAGCGCGCCAGTGCTTATTTCTATGCAACAATTAACAGCAGTAGTGGATAATTTTATAGCAAATCTTGTATCCAAACTGCCAGCATTTCAGAGAAAGCGTGATTGTTCAGCTTTAAATACAGATAAAAGGGATGAACAATCAGACGCTGACGATGCTTTATCTATTTTACCCTCACATCAATCGGAATTGGCTGTGAGGGAAGGGCTGTCTGAGGGTGAAATTTCAGACTCAGGAAAAATTTCTCAACAGGCAGAACCTGATATAGTAGCATTTAAGTTTAAGCTAGAACATCTCCACGCTTTGCTAAAGGAGGTATTAGCTACTCTGGATGACTGTAATTCTATGGTAGTACCAGAGAAGTTGTGCAAATTGGACACATTTTTAGAGGTCCCAGTGCACGACAACGCTTTTCCAATACCCAAAAGGGTAGCAAACATAGTGGAAAAGGAGTGGGAGAAGCCAGGTGTACCCTTTGCCCCACCTCCTATATTTAAGAAAATGTTTCCCATAGTAGACCCTAGAAGGGACGCATGGCAGACGGTCCCGAAGGTTGAGGGAGCTGTTTCAACACTAGCGAAGCGCACCACTATTCCTATAGAGGACAGCTGCGCTTTCAAAGATCCTATGGATAAAAAATTGGAAGGATTGCTTAAAAAGATTTTTGTTCAGCAAGGGTTCATCCTTCAACCAGCTACGTGTGTTATTACTGTCACTTCAGCGGCATCCTTTTGGTTCGAGGAACTAGAAAGGTCGCTCCAGAAAGAGACTTCCTATGAAGAAGTCATGGACAGAATTCACGCTTTAAAATTAGCTAATTCCTTTATATTGGATGCCGCCTTTCAAATAACGAAATTTGCGGCGAAAAACCCAGGTTTTGCTATAGTAGCGCGGAGGGCGTTTTGGCTGAAATCCTGGTCAGCAGATGTGTCGTCCAAGACTAAGTTACTTAATATTCCTTTCAAGGGTAAGACCCTTTTTGGGCCAGAATTGAAGGAAATTATTTCAGACATCACTGGGGGTAAGGGCCATGCCCTCCCACAGGATAGGCCTTTTAAGGCTAAGAACAAGTCTAATTTTCGTTCCTTTCGCAATTTCAGGAACGGACCGGCTAATAACTCCACTGCCGCTAGACAAGAAGGTAACGCGGCCCAGCCCAAACCCGCTTGGAAGCCCATGCAAGGCTGGAACAAGGGTAAACAGACCAAGAAACCTGCTACCAAGACAGCATGAAGGGGTAGCCCCGATCCGGGACCGGATCTGGTAGGGGGCAGACTATCTCTCTTCGCTCAGGCTTGGGCAAGAGATGTTCCGGATCCCTGGGCACTAGAGATAGTCTCCAAGGGATACCTGCTAGAGTTCAAGGGACTTCCTCCAAGGGGAAGGTTCCACCTGTCTCGCTTATCTTCAGACCAGATAAAGAAACAGGCATTCTTACATTGTGTAAGAGACCTATCAAAGATGGGAGTGATAAACCCAGTCCCCTCCGGGGAACAAGGTCTAGGTTTTTACTCAAACCTGTTTGTGGTTCCCAAAAAAGAGGGAACTTTCAGGCCAATTCTGGATTTAACGATATTAAACAAGTTCCTCAGTGTTCCATCCTTCAAAATGGAAACCATTCGGACAATCTTGCAGACAATCCAGCAGGGTCAATATTTGACTACCGTGGATCTAAAGGATGCGTATCTGCATATTCCAATCCACAAAACTCATCATCAGTTCCTGAGGTTCGCCTTTCTGGACAAACATTACCAGTTCGTGGCTCTTCCATTCGGTTTAGCCACCGCTCCCAGAATTTTCACAAAGGTGCTAGGGTCCCTTCTAGCGGTCCTAAGGCCGAGGGGCATCGCTGTAGCACCTTATCTAGGCGACATCCTAATCCAAGCGTCATCTCTTTCCAAAGCAAGGGCCCACACAGACATTGTGTTGGCTTTTCTCAGATCTCACGGGTGGAAGGTGAACATAGAAAAGAGTTCACTGTCACCGTCCACAAGGGTTCCTTTTCTGGGAACAATAATAGATTCTGTGGAAATGAAGATCTTCCTGACAGAAGTCAGAAAGCTAAAGCTTCTAAACGTTTGTCGAGTTCTTCATTCTATTCCTCAACCCTCCATAGCTCAGTGCATGGAAGTAATAGGACTAATGGTCACAGCAATAGACGTGGTTCCTTTTGCTCGAATTCATCTAAGACCATTACAGCTGTGCATGCTCAATCAGTGGAATGGGGACTATACAGACTTGTCTCCCCAAATTCAAGTAGACCAGGTAACCAGGGACTCACTTCTCTGGTGGTTGACCAAGGATCACCTGTCTCAGGGAATGAGTTTCCGCAGACCGGAGTGGGTCATCGTCACGACCGACGCCAGCCTCTTGGGGTGGGGCGCGGTCTGGGACTCCCTGAAAGCTCAGGGCCTATGGTCTCGGGAACTAAGAGCAATATTCTATGCGCTCCTGGCTTGTCCTCAGCTAGCGGAAGCCAGGTTCATAAGATTTCAGTCGGACAACATAACGACTGTTGCGTACATCAATCATCAGGGGGGAACAAAGAGTTCCCTAGCGATGAAGGAAGTAACCAAGATTATCCAATGGGCAGAGAATCACTCCTGCCATCTATCTGCTATTCACATCCCAGGAGTAGACAACTGGGAGGCGGACTATTTGAGTCGTCAGACATTCCATCCGGGGGAGTGGGAACTCCACCCGGAGGTCTTTGCTCAGTTAACCCAATTATGGGGCATTCCAGACATGGATCTAATGGCGTCCCGTCAGAACTTCAAGATTCCTTGCTACGGGTCCAGATCCAGGGATCCCAAGGCGACTCTAGTGGATGCATTAGTGGCGCCTTGGTCGTTCAACCTAGCGTATGTGTTTCCACCGTTTCCTCTCCTTCCCAGGCTCATAGCCAGGATCAAACAGGAGAAGGCCTTGGTGATTCTGATAGCTCCTGCATGGCCACGCAGGACTTGGTATGCAGACCTGGTGAATATGTCATCGGCTCCACCATGGAAGCTACCTTTGAGACAGGATCTTCTAGTACAAGGTCCATTCGAACATCCAAATCTAGTTTCTCTGCAGCTGACTGCTTGGAAATTGAACGCTTGATTTTATCCAAGCGTGGGTTTTTGAATTCTGTGATAGATACTCTGGTCCAAGCCAGAAAACCTGTGACTAGAAAGATTTACCATAAAATATGGAAAAAATATATCTGCTGGTGTGAATCCAAGGGATTCTCCTGGAGTAAGATTAAAATTCCAAAGATTCTCTACTTTCTCCAAGAAGGTTTGGATAAAGGGTTGTCAGCTAGTTCTCTAAAAGGACAGATTTCTGCTTTATCTGTCTTGTTACACAAACGACTGGCAGCTGTGCCAGATGTACAAGCTTTTGTTCAGGCTTTGGTTAGAATCAAGCCTGTTTACAGACCCATGACTCCTCCTTGGAGTCTAAATTTAGTTCTTTCAGTTCTTCAAGGGGTTCCGTTTGAACCTTTACATTCCATAGATATTAAGTTATTATCTTGGAAAGTTCTGTTTTTGGTTGCTATTTCTTCTGCTAGAAGAGTTTCTGAATTATCTGCTTTGCAATGTAATCCACCCTATCTGGTTTTCCATTCAGATAAGGTTGTTTTGCGTACTAAGCCTGGTTTTCTTCCAAAAGTTGTTTCCAACAAGAATATTAACCAGGAAATAGTTGTTCCTTCTCTGTGTCCGAATCCAGTTTCAAAGAAGGAACGTTTATTACACAATTTAGATGTTGTTCGTGCTTTAAAGTTCTACTTAGAAGCAACAAAAGATTTTAGACAAACCTCATCTTTGTTTGTCGTTTACTCTGGTAAGAGGAGAGGTCAAAAAGCTACTGCTACCTCTCTCTCTTTCTGGCTGAAAAGCATTATCCGATTGGCTTATGAGACTGCCGGACGGCAACCTCCTGACCGAATCACAGCTCACTTTACTAGGGCTGTGGATTCCACTTGGGCCTACAAGAACGAGGCTTCTGTTGATCAGATATGTAAGGCAGCGACTTGGTCCTCTCTGCACACTTTTGCCAAATTCTACAAATTTGATACTTATGCTTCTTCGGAGGCTATTTTTGGGAGAAAGGTTTTGCAAGCCGTGGAGCCTTCCATTTAGGTAACCTGATTTGCTCCCTCCCTTCATCCGTGTCCTAAAGCTTTGGTATTGGTTCCCACAAGTAATGGATGACGCCGTGGACCGGACACACCAATGTTGGAGAAAACAGAATTTATGCTTACCTGATAAATTACTTTCTCCAACGGTGTGTCCGGTCCACGGCCCGCCCTGGTTTCCTAATCAGGTTGAAATTTTTTTTCTTTATACACTACAGTCACCATGGCACCCTATAGTTTCTCCTTTTTCTCCTAACCGTCGGTCGAATGACTGGGGGGTGGAGCCAGAGGGGGAGCTATATGGACAGCTCTTGCTGTGTGCTCTCCTTGCCTTTCCCTGTGGGGGAGAATATTTCCCACAAGTAATGGATGACGCCGTGGACCGGACACACCGTTGGAGAAAGTAATTTATCAGGTAAGCATAAGTTCTGTTTTTGGGAGTGCTTTTTAGCCCCCAGGGCTGGGATGTTGCTGAGCCATTGGATGTGTACCTGGTCCGGTCTTGGAGTGCAGTTCCCTTCCATGTTTTATGTATATGCATATACATACATACATACAGTTGTGCTTATGGGTCTGTCAGGAGTTCAGAAACTCATTGACCTTTTATACACACACACTAATTACAATAAAACAGTTTACAGGTGAGGATGGTTACCTTTAATAGCCATTCAAACCCCTTTGTGTCAACTTGTGTGCATGTTATCAGGCCAAAATCACCAGGGTATGTAAACTTTTGATCAGGGTCATTTGGGTAGTTTCTGTTGTCATTATGATTTAAAAAGCGTAAACACAGTTGATTGATAATAAATGGCTTCAGCCAAACACTAACCATGAGTGAAAGAAAAGTTTTTTTGTTATCATTCATATTCTCTGAAAAATGGCTAAGAAATCATAAATTCTGCCAAGGTATGTAAACTTATGAGCACAACTGTACATACAGGGAGTGCAGAATTATTAGGCAAATGAGTATTTTGACCACATCATCCTCTTTATGCATGTTGTCTTACTCCAAGCTGTATAGGCTCGAAAGCCTACTACCAATTAAGCATATTAGGTGATGTGCATCTCTGTAATGAGAAGGGGTGTGGTCTAATGACATCAACACCCTATATCAGGTGTGCATAATTATTAGGCAACTTCCTTTCCTTTGGCAAAATGGGTCAAAAGAAGGACTTGACAGGCTCAGAAAAGTCAAAAATAGTGAGATATCTTGCAGAGGGATGCAGCACTCTTAAAATTGCAAAGCTTCTGAAGCGTGATCATCGAACAATCAAGCGTTTCATTCAAAATAGTCAACAGGGTCGCAAGAAGCGTGTGGAAAAACCAAGGCGCAAAATAACTGCCCATGAACTGAGAAAAGTCAAGCGTGCAGCTGCCAAGATGCCACTTGCCACCAGTTTGGCCATATTTCAGAGCTGCAACATCACTGGAGTGCCCAAAAGCACAAGGTGTGCAATACTCAGAGACATGGCCAAGGTAAGAAAGGCTGAAAGACGACCACCACTGAACAAGACACACAAGCTGAAACGTCAAGACTGGGCCAAGAAATATCTCAAGACTGATTTTTCTAAGGTTTTATGGACTGATGAAATGAGAGTGAGTCTTGATGGGCCAGATGGATGGGCCCGTGGCTGGATTGGTAAAGGGCAGAGAGCTCCAGTCCGACTCAGACGCCAGCAAGGTGGAGGTGGAGTACTGGTTTGGGCTGGTATCATCAAAGATGAGCTTGTGGGGCCTTTTCGGGTTGAGGATGGAGTCAAGCTCAACTCCCAGTCCTACTGCCAGTTTCTGGAAGACACCTTCTTCAAGTAGTGGTACAGGAAGAAGTCTGCATCCTTCAAGAAAAACATGATTTTCATGCAGGACAATGCTCCATCACACGCGTCCAAGTACTCCACAGCGTGGCTGGCAAGAAAGGGTATAAAAGAAGAAAATCTAATGACATGGCCTCCTTGTTCACCTGATCTGAACCCCATTGAGAACCTGTGGTCCATCATCAAATGTGAGATTTACAAGGAGGGAAAACAGTACACCTCTCTGAACAGTGTCTGGGAGGCTGTGGTTGCTGCTGCACGCAATGTTGATGGTGAACAGATCAAAACACTGACAGAATCCATGGATGGCAGGCTTTTGAGTGTCCTTACAAAGAAAGGTGGCTATATTGGTCACTGATTTGTTTTTGTTTTGTTTTTGAATGTCAGAAATGTATATTTGTGAATGTTGAGATGTTATATTGGTTTCACTGGTAAAAATAAATAATTGAAATGGGTATATATTTGTTTTTTGTTAAGTTGCCTAATAATTATGCACAGTAATAGTCACCTGCACACACAGATATCCCCCTAAAATAGCTATAACTAAAAACAAACTAAAAACTACTTCCAAAACTATTCAGCTTTGATATTAATTAGTTTTTGGGTTCATTGAGAACATGGTTGTTGTTCAATAATAAAATTAATCCTCAAAAATACAACTTGGCTAATAATTCTGCACTCCCTATACATACACTCACACACACGTGTGAATATACTGTTGAGCCCTTTCCATTCAAAATCATTTTCATTCCATTTTTATATTTTTTAATGTGATAAAGATATATATACATTTAAATATATATATATATATATATATATATATATATATATATATATATAAAAATAAAAATATTTTTTTCTAAGTGGAAAACATTGGAATGTAAATTATTTATAACTACCTTCGGGTTTAGCGCTGAAGGTCTAACCCTGTGTTGGGTTAGTGTGCAAACGATAAGTGTTTTTTTTTATGTTTGTTTTTTAATGCTTAATTGAAATCTTTGGGGAGAAGTTAAAGCAGTGGCAATATCTTAAGTCCTAAAGTTAGAGCGCAGCTAGTTTTGCAAACATTTAATTTCAACTTGTTAATGATAAGCCACCTGCATTAAAAGTTTACTTCCAGCAGTGTTTGCGTGAGACGAAAAGTGCTAAATAACACGTCACTTGTAATCTAGCCCAATGTGTGTAACAAACGTTTCCTTTGCACTTCAAACACAGTGGCTAAGGGCCTGATTCTCTAAAATTTGGCTGCACTGACTACAAATTTAACAAAGGGCACCTGACACGCTTTTCAGTGTTTTAAAGAGACATGAAACCCAAAATGATTATTTCATGGTTCAGACAGAACATGCAATTTTGAACAAATTTTCAATTTGCTTCTATTTTCAAATTTGCTTAATTCTCTTAGTATCCTTTGTTGAAATAGCAGCAATGGACTACTGGTTTCTAACTGAATACATCAGGTTAGCCAATGACAATAGGCATATATGTGCAGCTACCAATCAGCAGTAGTGCATTGTCTACTACTAAGCCTACCTATGTATTCTGTTAAAAAAAAGATACTAATACAAAGTAAACAAAGCAAATTAGTTAATACAAGTAAATTGGAAAGTTATTAAAAATTGTATGCTCTGTCTGAATAATAAAGTATATACTTTCAGAAAACCAAGTTGACGTGCACACTGTAGTAATCTATATTCAAGTGATAAAGTGTTGGCAGTTATAAAACGAGGAATATAAAAGCCAAAGTAAAAAGAGAGAGTTTTCAGAGCACTCTGTATTGAAAAATTATTATCACTATATTCTTTGATCCTACCCTTAATTTTTTTTTCCTTTTGCCTACGAATAATACATGACATGAGCAGTAGATTAGATAAACTCCTCCATCTGTTAAACATGTAATCCAATGTTTTATATAGACACTTTCCTCTGCTTTGGTATAAAACACATTCAGTTTCTCAATAAACCTGCAGTATACACAGTCTCCAAAGTGAAACAACCAACTTTTTCTGCCTTGTATTGAGCCAAGTCAAGCTCTAACAAATTCAGGGCCAGATTACAAGTGGAGCAGTATTTAATGCTTCTGCTCATTTGCTAACTCCCCTAGAAGTAAGCTTTTTGCAAGCGTCAGGAAACACTCTTATTACAAGTTGAAAGTAAACTGATTTTGCACAAGCGCTAAAAAGACAAACAGGATATCACGCGCGCATTAACATATTTCCCCATAGAAGTCAATAGATGAAAAAAAGTGAAAAAATAAAGTATCACCCTACTCACACGCAAACCTGATTGCATATTCTCAAGTGCGCTGACCCAACATGAAAATATTAATATTTCACATTCCAATGTTCTTCACATAGCAGAATATGTTCAATGTATTCATAAATACATATTTATTTGTATGGATTCTATTCTATACTATTTTGAATATACATATTTATTAAGTAATAGTAACCCACATCTATCTCCACAATAGGCTAGGTTACAAGTGGCAGGCTCCTCCCCCCCCCCCCCCCCCCCGCTTGCGTGCTTAACTAAGCTCAAAGTAAAATTTTAACATGGCCGTGTTAGCTTGCATATCGCAAGATGAAAGTAAAAAGTTAGCGTGTGTGCGAAAGTCCGATGCACACTAACTTCTGGACTTCAGATACTGTGACCATGCTAACTTCTTCTCCCCATAGACTTCTATGGGGTACACTGTTAAAACCACCCAAAAAATTTTTATTGCTTGCATGCTAACCCATATCTTTATTAGACCAAAGGTAGGTTATGAATACTTTCACATCCTAATGTTATTCGCATAGAAAAATGTTCTTTTTATTAGAAATAAATAGAAATATATATGTATACCTATAAATCTATAAATATTGTATATACAGCTATATAAATATCTAGTTTAAAATAAAAAGGACATTTTTCCATGTAAAGAACATTGAAATTTAACCCCTTCTGCCATATAGACATAGATCTACGTCATGCGGTACATAGCCCATCATACCACTTAACGTTGATCTATGTCCATACTGCTGGAAGCCCAAGCAGTCTCGGTTGTCAAGTAACAGCCTAGAGCTGCTGTCCTTGGGCTTCCAGCATCTGACTTCATACGATAACTGAGCATGATTGGTGCTCTGTTACCATATGATGGCAGATTGACAGATCATTACAGTCAGTGACACAATCTCTAATGGTGCTGGTGGGAGGGAAGGTGGCTGGCGGGTGGGCAGCTTAGAGGTGGAAGGGGATTGAGTGGGAGGGACCCTATGCTGCAGACATTTTTTAAAGGGAGAGTGAGGGATGGGAAAGGGTAATTGGAAGGGGGCATCCTATCTAACGATTGCGGGGAGGGGGAAGTAGGGGTACCACTACATTGCAGAAAAAAAGAAGAAGAAATCAATAAATAAAAATTATGAAATACATAAAAACTGGGTACTGGCAGACAGTACCTAAGATAGCTACCACTAGTGAGATGGGGGAGGTTTGAAAAGCTGTTTGTGGGATCAGGGAGGTGGGGAGATTGAGGGGGGATCACTGCACTCTGCCAGTACTTAAGATTGTGGTGACCGGTAGGGGGGGTGAGGGAGGAAAGAGAGCTGTATGGGTATCAGGGAGTGGGAGGTGTCAGATGGGAGGGTAATCTCTACACTAAAGCTAAACTTAACCTTACACGCTAACTGATTAACCCCTTCACTGCTGGGAATTTCAAGTAAGGTGCCAAGATGCAATTAGCAGGCATTCTAAATGCCAAAAAGCAATGGTGAAGCCATGTATGTCTGCTGTTTCTTAACAAAGGGGATCCCAGCAAAGCTTTTGCAACCATTTGTATTTTGACTGCAGTAGTTTGAGAAAAAGTAAAAACATTTTTTTTCTATGATTGTATCTGGCGGCCATATAGTGGCATTAAACATACCAAAATGTGCCTAGATCAATACCTTGGGATGTCTACTTGAAAAATATATATAGTTTTCATAAGTAAATCAAATGTTCTATTTCTGTTTAAATGGAGTGATAGCAAAAATGCTAAAAATTCTCTGGTACTTTGGGCAAGTTTTTTTCTGAAATTCCTGGTAGCGCAGAGGTTAAACTGTTTCTTTCCAAAACACATTAAAAATTAATAAAAATTATATTGCGTGTTTCAAGTTTTATATATATATATATATATATGTGTATATATATATATATATATATATATATATATATTTGTATATAAAAGTATATATATATGTCCAGGGGTGGACTGGGCAGCGCGGCCGTGAGCAGAGGGACATAAATACAGCAGCTGTGAGACTGAGCGTCCACTTAACTTATTCAGTTACTCATGGTCGCTGTATAGGAAAGACAGGTGCTGGCTTTGTTTGAATTATTGATCCAGCCGGGGCTGGGAGGAACTAACAGGGGCCTCACATGACCGGCGGGAACTGCTGCTCCCTGACTCTCATCACTTCCTCCCAGTGAGTTCCAGTCGCGCACGCTGGAAGAGTGCGAGGAAGGCAGCAGCAAGGCTAGGCTGGGCTGGTCATTCACAGTCCCAAAGAGTGTCTGGTGAGGTGAGCAAAAACATCACCAGTATGATTTAGACGGTGATCAATCAATAAAGAAAGACTGTCATTTAGAGTTAGACAAAGCAATAATAGAAACGTGGGGGGCGGAGTTAGCCACTGAAGAAGCAGGACATGTTCCGATGAAGCTCCTGACACTACTTACTCTACAATAGCTACCATCCCTAAAAACTAGCATCTAATTTATATTTCATTAACCCCAGAAGGGATAACAAGAACTGTGGGGATGAGGAACAGTCGGGGAAGTACTGGCCTGGAGGAGGATTTGCACTTTTATCAAGGAACAACCACGAGAGCTGAATCCTTTCCAAAATGGTGACACTCTTACGCTTACTACAACAGCTAGCAGCCAAACTAGACTCCCACTTCCTTCAGCTGAGAGAGGAACTGGTTCTAGAGAGGAATACTGTGGGAGACGAATATGGCCTCTGCATTCAGCAGCCTCTGCTTGTAAACTACCTATCTGCCGCCTCCTCCTCCTCTCAACCGCAAGGGCTCGAGTTTGACATTGGCCTCACTCACTCAAATGTGGTCGTTCATCAACCTATCAATCTAGAAGGGGTCGCCTGGTCTGAAAAGAACACGCTTACCTCCATACCGACTCCTGATTTCATTCCTGGCAACACCCTGTAGAGCAGGAAGAAACAGTCGGCCTCTTAGCCCGCGGTACCTCTGAAATGACCATCGCTATCACTCCCAGCTGGGCCCTAGAAATTGGGCTGAGACCGCTAGTGAGCGCCACTTCAGGAGCCGATACTTCCATGGCGCGGGATGCGCCTACCTTACCTGTATCAGACGCCGCTGATCTCAGCACCCCCACATATCTTATGGAGGCGACACTATTACCTGACTCCTCAGTCCTAGGAATATGTCTAGAGCTCCCGATCACTGCGCTAGCCACGGGAGAGCTATATGAGTCCTTCCTGGGGCCACAGCAGACCCGACGCTATCTGAACCTCCGAACAGCAGCACGCTTCACTAGACTCTCCACAGTCTCAAGAAGACCAAGACAACCACTTGTTACAGGGGTGAGAGCTCCGGGAGCCATTTGGATCATGTTATGCTGCAGGCTGGGTATCGGGTAGAATAACTTTATGTCTGGGACTCTACCCTTTTCCTCTTTGCTGCAAGTTTTACAACCTAGTTCTACATAGTTAGATTTTCTTGTTATATTGTGTGTGGATTCATATCTAATTGCCTATTTTTTACTAGGTAAGAATTGTTGGACACTGAGCAATGGACAATTATAAAGGACTTATTGCTATGTTTTGTACCCCATTACTTTTACTTGAGACGCTCTGTTTAATGTCATTTGCCAGATAACATGTAGCCGTACAAATCTCTTTTATTAAGCATACAGCTCATAACATATTTGTATCCCTACTGTTAAGCAACCTGTCTCCATTTCAAGCTACCTTGGTACAAGCTGGATAATTTGTTTATATATATATATATATATATATATATATATATATATATATAAATACCAGACAGGATCCCACACTCACTGCTTCTTATTCAGCCTCCGGGGTGCTCTTTAAGCAATTATTATACATAGTAGAAATAAGAAAGGCACTCTCCGTATTTTATAGTGAGATACTATGTATAATAATTGCTTAAAGAGCACCCCGGAGGCTGAATAAGAAGCAGTGAGTGTGGGATCCTGTCTGGTATTTGTAACAATTGTTTGATCTCTGCACCCTGTATTGATTACGTGTACCTGGACTATTTCTTGCATATTCCAATTTGAACAATTTGACAAGAGGGATATATTTGTTTTTATTAATACACATCACTGTGTGTGGTGATTGGGTATTTAATATGTCACAGACACAGCCGCAACAGATTGGTGAAGTAGATGGAGTGGAGGGAGCTGCAGTTTTTCAATTCAGTGAGGCGGATGCCAGCAGAATAAGGTTTGATGAAGTAGCCATTAGAACCAAGAGAGAGCAGCCAGAGCAGCTGCATAATCATCTGGTTAAATTGAAGAAAAGAGCCACTGATTTAAAACTACATGGCTGCTACCTGTCTGACTATCACAGGAAATCATTCATCCCTAAGGGATTTAGGGTCAAAAATGTCCCCACTATTGGGCGCAATAACACTATTTTTTGCGTTAAGTGGTGTGGGATTTTGAACAAATGTTCGCTGGATCTGGTTCTACTAGTAATAGAGGAAGTTTCTACACTACTAAAACAAGTAGAAAATGAAATACAGACCTTTGAAACACAGCACAATGACAAATTACTGAATGATGGAGAGGAAGATTGGCTATCCAAGATCAAGAACCAGGTGGACCAATATGAAAAGGAACTTATTTCTTTCAAGGAACGTAAATGGGAGGCTGTAACGAGTGATTACAGAGAGAAAAGAGTCTATAAATGGTTGTTAGGTCCTGAAGAAAGAAGAGTGGCCTTTAGAAATAGGAGACCTCGGATATTTAAACCCAGAAATTTGAACACTGTGGAAAGTTCTGATAATAGCTCTGACCCTGAACAGGGTGAGGTAGTAACAGTGGGCACTACCACAGGCTCTCAACCCATGACCACCCGGTCAAAAAACGCCTACGGGGGAGGCCACACCCCAGGAGAAGTGGTCACAAATGTAAGGGGATCCTCCAGGGGGAGACCACCCCGACGTTGGCATCGGGGGTGGCAATGAGTAATATAATCAATCTCAGTTCCCACCAATTAACAACTACTGAGATTGAAATATTGGAGAAAGGATTAAGCTTTGTACCTACTGCTAAACTGGACAGATTTGATCTCCATGTTGACCTATACAAATTTAATAGGAAACTTCGCCTTAAGGAACACTTTGAACAGACTGACATCCAGGTGGAGAAGTTCAGGAGACCAAGTAGATTTGATCCAAAATCCTCAAGTGCGAGTATCAGTACATATACACGGATGATAAAAGAGAACTTTGAAGGAACTTTGGATAAAGAGCATCCTACAAGAAATAATTTTTCTAAAATAGAATGGAAGGCCTTAAAAGGATAATCATAAGCTGGTAATCCGCAATGCTGATAAGGGTGGTGCATTGGTCCTACAGGACTACCATGACTATAGGGATGAAATAATATCCCAGCTGGATGACAAGAAAACGTACCATAGACTAACGCAGGATCCCACCTCTGAATTCAAAAGAACTATTGATAAATACCTTGATGTATTATATTCAACTAACACTATATCAAAGGCTGTATATGAATTTTTACTGGTTGATTTTCCTATAACTCCTATCATATATACCTTACCTAAAGTCCACAAGGATCCGGTGCGACCTCCAGGTCGTCCAATTGTATCAGCAAGGGGATCGATATTACAAACATTGGCTGTATATGTCAATGATATCCTGCAACCATTGGTCAGACAGATGGACTCCTTCCTTTTGGATTCTATTGAGATGGTGAAATTGTTACAGGGCATTGAGCATTTAACTCCCAATGATGTGCTGGTTACCCTTGATGTAACCAGCCTCTACACGGTGATACCGCATGACGATGGTGTGGCGGCGATCAAGTCTATTCTTCTTAAATTTCCCTATGTTGGTCCACCTGTCGATGTGATACTACAACTATTAGAATACTGTCTAAAGATGAACTACTTCAAGTTCGAGGCAGGATTCTATCTACAGATTTCGGGCACAGCGATGGGGTCCAACGTGGCCCCATCCTATGCCAACCTGTACATTGCGGAATTTGAGACCCAGGGCACGATGTTATTCAAGGATCCACGGGTGATATGTTTTCGCAGATACATAGACGATCTATTCCTGATCTGGCGAGGTGAGCAACAAGATCTTATGACTTGGTTCGATGAATTGAACCAATCTAATAACAACTTAAGATTCAAGATGACTCATAACAAGCAAACAGTGGATTTCTTAGACTTGAGGATATACAAAGCTGGGGATGGCTTGCGGACCACGCTATTTCAAAAACCAACTGACAGGAATTCAATCCTTCAAGGTACAAGCTGCCATCCACCTTTTTTGAAGAAGGCTTTGCCCAAGTCCCAGTTTAAGAGGGTCACAAGGAATAATAGTGACCAAGAGAACAAAATAACACAACTTGAAGAGATGAGGATGAAGTTTGAACAGCGGGGCTATAACAGAGAACACTTGGATGTGGCTTACAGAGAAGCCAATACCAGTTCACAATATGAGGCTCTAAAGAAAACAATACCTGAGGCACCATCTAAAGAGCGGCTTGTGATGACGACCACCTTTACTCCGGAGAAGGTCACTCTACCGAATATACTACGAGAATATTGGGACATCATTTCGACTGACAAGAAACTGCCTTGCGAGTCTATGGACTTACCTATGGTTGGCTATAGGAGGGCGGCCTCCTTAAGGGACCATCTGATGCGACCCGACAATAGACTAAGTTACAAGTCTAAAACATGGTTGGACACTACCAAAAATGGGTGCTTCCGGTGCAGTGGATGCACTACATGTAGTGGGATGACCCAGAGTAAATTTTTCACACATCCGTGGACCAACAGAAAATTTACTATTAGATACAGAGTCACATGCACCACATGCTACATCATATACATGATCCACTGCCCATGTGGCAAGTTTTATGTCGGTAAGACACAAGATGATGCCCGTACTAGAATGGCCAACCATAGGTCGGCCATTAGGGCAGCATTGGAGAATGGTAAATCCGACCAACCTGTAGCCAGACATTTTTTGCAGGCGAGACATAAGAACACACACTTACGGTTCATTATAATTGATCACGTCCCACCGCTAGTTAGGGGTGGTGACAGAGGTAGGGTGCTCTTACAGAGGGAAAGTCGCTGGATTTTCACACTTGATACTTTGTTCCCTAAGGGGCTGAATGTTCATTTTGACATGCAGTGCTTCTTGTAAGGACTGCAATTCTTGATATTGATTTGTCGTATTCCCAATTATATCTAAATGAGCTACTGATCAAATATCGTCTGGTATGGTTGCCTACATAAGTGTTTTTGAGATAATCATCTGTTTTGGGTGTATAGATTCCACTTTATATTTTTTATCACAATATCATTTTAGATGATTGATAGTACATAATCTCTACATGAGCTCATGTTGTGGGGTTTGATGTTTGATACCTGTGGGTATAGTACAGCATATGGTGCAATAATATGCTAGTGTTTGAGTTATGGTGTGATTTATTGTCTCAGTAGGAATATTGAAGTTGTTTCGTTGTTGCTTATGATGTGGTATTTCTACATATGACATAAATGTTGATATTGAATACTGGAGCCCCCTTGTGCACTGATTTTATTGTTTGTCATTGCTAATGATTTCGAGGTTGTTGGTGTAAAAGGGTTGAAATCAACCAATGCTTGTTATGAACAGTGTCAGTTGGATTAGCTGGCATTTTGTGGGTGTATACTTTGCACAAGATACAATGCAGTCCTCTAGCAGGTGATTGATAGAATAATTTATCTTAGTTGGTGCAACCATGGTTATGGTTTCTGAGGGGATAGTTTGGTAGCATGATTGCTACACACATAGAGATTTGCTGCACCTGACTTGTCATACTTCGAGAGGTAAGTGTATGGTTGCTTAGCAACAGAGCTCATACCTGTTAAGCCGTTATGTAAATAAATAATGTTGGGGTTTTGTATATATTTTTCTCTTCTACAAATTGTACGGTAGATTGGTGTAATCAATCTTGTTGTTATGTTTATTTTTTACTTCCTGATTTTCTGACCGCTGTGTATGCTCGGTTGAGCTGTGACAGATCTGCTAAGTCTGAGTCATTAGTGTACATGGTTGCCTAGCCAGGATATGCATATCGGCTGTTGATCGTAGATGTACCGGTGTATACATAATACATGAGCATAACCAGAGCTGACGGGTATAGCCGAGGGGGCATAATCGGAGTAGTTCTTCCCTTTTTATGTGGAAAGTGATCCAGATTCATCCTCTGTAATACACCCTTACCGTAGCCGCATTCTAGTGTTAACAAACCTATGCTTACACTGTTATCCATACAACATACCATTAGCAAGTTATGTAACAATCACCAACTCTACGATACTGTGTCTAATGTCTACATATAATTTTAATTCACAGATTGCTGTTTTTAATATATTTTTTGATTTCACATTTTTCCTTGGTGACTTGTTTGATCCTCCAGGGCCTCTGTACTCACTCTTGCGCATGCGCAGTTGCGCTGGGAGGACGCCACAGACTCTGGTAGGATCGTCACCAGGTAAGCATTTAAATAGTTCACTGTTTGATTGTTTTTGTAAGGTCTGAGTAAAGTTATCTCACTATAAAATACGGAGAGTGCCTTTCTTATTTCTACTATATATATATATATATATATATATATATATATACACTTAAGCATTAGAGACTGATAATTACTATAGAACAAACCCAGGTTTAAGAGAGAAATCAGATAAGATGGTCCCTACACTGGTAAATCCTATATATTTGAACTCAATCTAGCTCTGACCTAAAGTAGACATATTGGGTTACCACTCTTCCAAAATGCCCTCTATGTTAAACCCCTCATTACATTTTACATTCCCTTACCTAAGGCCCATGAGGGAACCTCTCATAAGCTAACCCTCCTCCCCGGCCCCTGTATTTAAGGTGCCCTCTAGCGCACACGAAGTGCACGCTATAACTAAGGTGGTTTTGAATGTTTCAATCAGAGGACCCAGCTGCATTAGTTAGTTTATCCTCCTGTATACTGCCCTCATACATGTGACCAATAAAGTTAGAGGCTATATAGCTCCCAACTACTCATTTAAGGCCCACCGTATATTCAGAGTGGTCCTACCTGCTAACCCCGGCCTTACTACTCTATAGAATCTAAAACATCAGAAATCACAATACTTTATACCTCCTAATGCCCGTATCCATAGTCATCTAACCCTATAATTAGAAGATATGACCGGAGACACAAAGTTTAGTTAATGGTCCTTTAGAGGATGCCATAGTTTTGGCAAAGAACCTGAATTAAATACATGTCTAATTTATGCCACGTGGGTATCTAAACACCTCATACTCATTTTGGAACTAGTTAGAACCCTCTTAGACCTTATGTTGAACCTGTAGGTGGATAGTGACCTTCCGCTATTGTACACATGACCCAATATTTAAGCTAGATTGTTCTCTCAATCTATTTCGATATAAGAATTTATCTATGCTATTGCAATATGTACCCCCGTAAAGAACAATGCCTCTGCTCCTAACTTGTTACCTTAAATACTAGTATGGTCACTCCAGATAGCTCCGTCCCTCCTCCCCCCTTTTTTTTTTTCTAATAAGAGCGGCTCTTGCCCGCTGCATCCCTTTCCCCTTCTTTATACCCTGGTCCAAGAGGGGCTTTCTTCCCACATCTTACTTTCATTAGATCACTTAGGTCCAAAAGTGACCCCTCTTGCACTGAGAGGAACATTTTCATCTGTTTTGTAATATAATACAAAAAAAGAAGTCCCATCTACCTTCATCAAGACCAGTTTATCACACAGTAATGGAACTTATCTGATGGTTTTACCCTCATGTTTATTCCCTTTGGTGAGCCCCAATAATACTTTGCAGACGACTACACTTTAGACATAGCTCCGTGCGCTATTAGGATAGCCTGGAGCTCACCCAGCTCAACCTCTTCTTATTGATAAAGGAATTCACATCTATGTAGTTGTCTGTAATTTTTTTGTTCTGTTAATGTGTATTTTAATTTCTCCATCATGCTGGTCTCTGAATGAACCTTCTATGTAATATTGACTAATGACTTCAATAAAAATGATTTAAAAAAAATAAAATAAAAAAAAATAATAGAAACGTGGACATAAAAAAGACACTGGTGCCTGCTGTTTTTCTTTATATGTCCAGATAATGTTGCAGAGGTACAGAATAAAGGTTAAGGCTTCCTAGATGCACTGAAAAACAATGGCTTTGGGGTCATAACATAAACGTGCCAAAGCCAAGAGACTAATATTTTTTAAATGTCTAACTGATTGAATATCACTGAAAGTAAAGCTAAAGGAGTAGTTAAGTATTATTTATATATACACACATTAGAAATCACTGGATCACAAGAATCTGTCCAAAAAATGTTTTTTTGCATTGTTTTGCAGTCCAATGACACACCCCTTGAAAAGCCTATTGAGAATGTATCTTATCTCCCTTTTTGCGATCGATTAGGGAGAGTCATATAGGAGCATCTGTATATATCAGTAAGTTAATGTAGCATGACTGGGTCTAAACTCAACAGAATGCATCTAAGGATCTCTGGGAAGTGGAGACTATGAGGCCAATTTATTAAAGGTCTTGCTGACCTGATCAGACAGTGCGGATCAGGTCCGCAAGACCTCGCTGAATGCGGAGAGCAATACGCTCTCTGTATTCAGCATTGCACCAGCAAAGCCGCCTCCTGCTGACTCGTGGCCAATGGGCCGCCAGCAGGGAGGTGTCAATCAACCTGATCGTACTCGATCGGGTTGAATTGCGGCGATGTCTGTCCGCCTGCTCAGAGTAGGCGGACTGGGTTATGGAGCAGCAGTCTTTAGACCGCTGCTTCATAACTGCTGTTTCTGGCGAGTCTTCAGAAACACGGGCTCACAAGCTCCATACGGAGCTTGATAAATGGGCCTCTATGTACGTATGGTATTGCTATATGTGCAGGGCAGTAGCGTATTTAGGTTTTGTGCGGCACTAGGCACTCAAAATTCTGCCCCTCAGAGGGCATAATATTTTTTGGTAAAGTTGTAATGTAACTTTATTTTTCATGACATTTTCAAAGTAAATGTTCATGTTCAAGTGCATGTATGTGTCTATATGTGTGTGTGTGTGTGTTTCTGCTAGTATATGGTAACTTTGAGTGTGTGTATAGTGTGAGTGTGTATAGTCCAGTGTGCATGTGTAGTGCTGTTAGTGTGTAGTGTAGTGTGAGTGTATGTTTGTATCTTTGGGTGTAGTGAGACTCAAAAATTGCCCCTCCCTAGGAAGGTGCCTTGTTTGCCAAGGCCAAAATACACCCTTGGTGCAGGGTCATTATATAAATATGTGCGGGTCAAACTATATCATCAGATGTTCTGTAGGACACACTATCGATACATAAATATGTGCAGGTCAGATTACATCATCAGATATACTGTATGACACACTATCATTATATAAATATATGCAGGCTAGATTATATAATCAGATATACTGTATGACACACTATCATTATATAAATATATGCAGGCTAGATTATATCATCAGATATACTGTAGGACACGCTATCATTATATAAATATGTGCAGGCTAGATTATATCATCAGATATACTGTAGGACACGCTATCATTATATAAATATGTGCAGGCTAGATTATATCATCAGATATACTGTAGGACACGCTATCATTATATAAATATGTGCAGGTCAGACTATATCATAAGCTGTACTGTAGGACACACTATCATTATATAAATATGTGCAGGCTAGATTATATCATCAGATATACTGTAGGACACGCTATCATTATATAAATATGTGCAGGCCAGATTATATAATCAGATATACTGTAGGATACGCTATCATTATATAAATATGTGCAGGCCAGATTATATCATCAGATATACTGTAGGACACACTATCATTATATAAATATGTGCAGGCCAGATTATATCATCAGATATACTGTAGGACACGCTATCATTATATAAATATGTGCAGGCTAGATTATATCATTAGATATACTGTAGGACACACTATCATTATATAAATATGTGCAGGCCATATTATATCATCAGATATACTGCAGGACACGCTATCATCTTATAAATATGTGCAGGTCAGATTGTATCATCAGATATACTGTAGGACACACTATCATTATATAAATATGTGCAGGCCAGATTATATCATTAGATATACTGTAGGACACACTATCATTATATAAATATGTGCAGGTCAGATTATATCATCAGATATACTGTAGGACACGCTATCATCA